>NC_034591.1:51637526-51653723 GCF_900095145.1 Mus pahari
AGGGAGAGAGGGAGGGAGGGAGAGAGGGAGGGAGGGAAACCTTGGGATAAGAGCTATAGTGGAGCTGAGCATGGGGGCCCTTGGGAAGACACAGCAGGACCCCCACCTCTCCTGGGACACATCTTGGGTTCACACTGGTGAGACTGTGAGTCCTGAGTTTACACTGGTTCCGATGGATCCCCACTGTAACCTCCTTGCAACAGAGTGGTGTTGTTCCTTTGGGGCAACCTCAAGAATACCGAAGTGGGAGAGGAAGTCGGCTCTGGACACCTAGACATGATTTCCACAGGGTGTACTGCAGTATGAGAGACCCACTCTCTTGGAGGGAAGTGGGCTTTCTAGGGCCTCTGTAGCCTGCTGGTTGAGAGTACAACCACCTTCTGGTGGGCCCTGGGATTAAGCATCTCTCAGACTCCCTTCTCTCCTAAAGAATGGAAGAAAATGACTTCTTTAGACATTGCAGCCTCCATTCTAGATGGGTCCCGTCTGTGGTTGTGAGACATGCTACAAGAAACACACTCTATTTCTTCACTGAAAACCTATTTGGGGTTTGCATCCTCTGATCTCTGAGGGAAGCCATTCTCTAAAACTAGCAAGTGTTTTCTTTCCTCTCCCACATACAGGGCGGGAGGTCTCTAGGAGGGGAGGATCGGTCATAAGCAGCAGCCATTGACTCAACCCAATCTTTCCAGGATAGCCAGCGGGTACAGGAGGGGACACAGTTCCTCTGCTTGTGGGTGCAGGAGGGGACACAGTTCCTCTGCTTGTGGGTGCAGGAGGGGACACAGTTCCTCTGCTTGTGGGTGCAGGAGGGGACACAGTTCCTCTGCTTGCAGTCTGATGTAAAACAGTGGTCCCATCCTTCTTAATCCCATCACACATCCTGAAGCTCACACAGCCACCCACTGGCGCCTAATGTATCAGAGAAGCTACTCCCTAGTAGCAACTAAGCTGCTCTCCAAGTGGAGTAGGCTACTGCTTGCCTCTTCAGGAAGCCACCACATTCCCAAGCACAGGACACACTCAGGACTCCCTTTATCTTCCAGCACCCCTCCTCTCCATCATCTTTTCCCAGGCCTCCACTCTCTTCACAGATATCGATGCTGAGGAGCTGAGGGGTGGCCCCATCCTGGGCCCATAGATAAAGTAAGAAAAGAAATGTGGGCGCTTCCTGGTTCTCCCACTCAAGCATTAGAGAGGCCTCTGGAATGGTCTGAGAGAGATTAGCACTAGAGATTTCCATACTGGAGCCATTTCCTTCCCCTCTGGCTCTACAGCAGGGGCCTTGCTCCATTAGTCTATGGGACCCCTCAAGGCAGCAGACATAGGTTAAATACACATAGTCATATACCTGAGTTCTAGGGACTAGTGTTCTGGGATACATGCATAGAATATACACCCATGTCCCTTGCTGCAAAGCCTCCTTTGTGCCCTAAGAACAAGACACTTAGAGGCACTACTGCAAGAAGAGGTGCACAGGGTCCTGTACACATCTACTATTAAACCTAGTGGGAGGAGACAGGGTTTAGAGAGGATATTAGACATTTAAGGAGCTAATGGAACTTCCTGAGGCTTGGGATCTTTAGGCACCAGAACGTGGCTGCAAGTGGAAATTGGGGGAGTGGGGGTGAAAATCACCCTGGATTTGTGCAAAATCATAGAAGCCCATCTGTCCTATTCATCTTAGCAGAAGCCAGCTTAGAGGGCAGATAGATGCATAGTGCTTCTGGGGGGTCTTTTACCCTGCCCCCGTGCTGCTAGGAGTCAACAACCCTCCTCATACCCAGAATTCACAAACATCCACAGCGGCATGTTCCCTCTCCCAGGGTCCAGATACACCACGTGAAAAGCTTTCACTACATCACCCCTGCTGAACGCTTACTGAGCAGTAGTTGCTGTTATCATCTCTACCTCGTAAGCAAAGAAAGGAAGGTACAGATAGTTTAAGTAATTTGGACAAGGTCACACAGCAAGGATGTAGGGACACTAGGCCTCAGAGCCAGATGCCACAAACAAAAGGGAGAAGGGCTGGAGTTGCCCCTTTCCATCCCGATCTCTTCAGGGCCTCCTCCAGAGGACATTCTACCGATCATTCAGGCAAAGTACAACCCCTGGGTGGCATGTCCTTGTTTATGCAGGCTAGGGTCCCTCTGCGCAGCACCCTCAAACAGTCTCATCCTGCTCCACAGCAGGCCATCCGTCAGATCTCATTTTTCCCTGTTCTCTTTCTCCATCCTTCATGGCTGACCCAGATCCCTTGAGCAGTGAGTGTTCAGCAAAAATTATAGGCACAGCACAGAAGGGAGGGAGAGCCTGGAGGGACCAAAGGCGGGGTCGAGACCTTGGCCACAGATATTTGGAAGAGTAGCTTTGCCCTTATATCCCTGCATTCAGATATGACACCAGCAATCCCAGCCCTCAACCACTCAGAGCACCGCAGAGCAGAAGCATTCCCTGCCAGGAGGGCTCACCAACAGGGGGCCTAGTGACCTTTGGCCCCTCTTTCATTTGAGGCTCATGGAACCTGCTCCCACCAATTCTAAGGAGACTGTAAAGGCGAACCCAGCCTGCCTGCCTCCATCTACAGCTCCTGCTATGCTCCCTGAAGTCTAGATCTACACACTGTAGACCATCGAAGGCAGCAGCTGACCACACCAGCCTTGGGGACAGTCCTGGAAGGCGGCTCTCTTACCCAGGTCCATGTCTGCAGCTTTGGGCCGGTGGGAGCATGGGACATTCTTGAAGATGGCATCTAGGATCTTCTCCTTGACCTGAGTGATGGTGTCACAGTTGAGGATCTTCACTGGGATTTCTGGGCTGTTTACATTATCTGGACTGACACAGCTCAGGACCTGAGGGTAGCAGGGAAAAGTCGCATGAATGAGGACAATAGGAAGGGCTCCCAGATCCCTAAAGTGTCCTGAGATTCTTCATGAATGACTTCTCTCCATGATGGGATATAGAAAGGGCTAGGGCAGTTCCATCCTGTCCAAAGAGACAGGATGATACCATGTCTTCAACATCACTGCAGGATTATAAACTGCATACTTAATTACAACTGCACACTATTAGGACAGATGCTCAGATTTCTCAAAGGGAACAGTATTCTATAAAGAATGACGCCATGCTATGAGGGGAGGAAGAAGGATCTACACCTGTGTACACCTGTGTGCAGGGGGACACCCAGCAACACACTGAGACCCTTACCAACACCAACACCATCTCTGTGTGTCACCCTTTATTGTTCCTCTAATACACAATCATCTCTCTCTCTCTCTCTCTCTCTCTCTCTCTCTCTAACACACACACACACCCTCACACGCACCCTCACACACATGCTCAGTACTAATGAGAAACTGAGCTCCTGTTTTAAAAGATTTAATAGCTTTGGTTTGGGAAGCATTTCAGGATGATTGGAGACTGCTGGATCTACTAGAACTTAATGTATTCTTTAAGTATGAAAAAGTGCCTTAAAAAAAAAAAAAAAAAAAAAAAAAAACTCTCCGAGTGGCCTCCCTGGCTGTGAACTTGAAGCCCTGGTCAGGGAATGAGTGAGGCCACTGCTGGTGCAGAGTCTCTACTCATTCAGAAAGAGGCAAGCAAATGAAAACTGCTTGGCCAGCTGCTTGCTTCCTTAAAGAAGTTCAAAGCTGTCCGCTAGTCACTTATGGTGTGTTCTTTCTATATTGCTGATGCTCTGAGGGTCCTCTGAGTGGACCCCAGTAGAACAGGAAGGGAACTATGGGGTACAGGAATGACCAGCAGCGTGTAAGAGCCAGATAGAGAGGCCTGGGTATGGGGGGAGTTGAGGACAGCAGTCCTGCTGTTCTGGGCTCCCAACTACTTCTCTGTCCATAGTGCCTGAGTGGGCTCTGTCCCCTTCCTTCTTGGAACTTAACCCCCCAGGCCCCTCCCAGTAACCATTTCCCAATAGCCCCATCTGGCTTGTAGAACCAGACACCAGCCCTCCTCCTGCTCCATGTGGTGGTAATCAGAACCCTGGCCCTGGACTCCTGCCTCTCATTAGCAGCTAGGCTGCTATGAGCACAAATGGGGAACATGCTTATTCCATTAAGAGGAATGAAAAAAAAAAACAAGCCTAAATCTATTTTAAAAAAAAAATCACACTCTCACCTTCAAAATGTCCTGAACTGAAAATATGGGGGGCTGGGCCTCTGAGCTAAATGCCCTGAGGGCCAGTCAATCCCTCTCCCCTTCTAAGAACCTTCCACATCTCCCCCTCCTGCTCTGGCCACTGTGTTGTCAGCCTCCTCTGGGCAGCTCAGCCTCCTCTGGGCAGCAGAGGCCTTGTCTGAATTCTTTTTCCGGAAGGATCATGGAACAGAGGCTGATACTTAAGGGTGAACTGTCTTTGCACGTTTCCAGGCCGGGACTGATCTTTGAGAGAAAAAAAATCATTCGCTCACAAAGGATAGGGTCCCAGGCTCAGAAACGCATCTTCTACTCCTGGCTCTTCAGAATCGCTCACCTGGTGCTTTCTCTGAAGGTTCCTAGAGAGGTTTTAGCCGTCTGGTGGTCTTGTGGGGGAATATTTAACATTCTACTAGGATCCTGGGAAGGAGTGTAACACTCTAGGAGGCTCCTGGGTGTGTGTGTGTGTGTGTGTGTGTGTGTGTGTGTGTGTGACATCTAGACAGCTAGTGGGCTCCTGGGGGACACACATCTGATACTCTGGCAGACAATCAGGTATGTATCTTATACTCTCTAGTAAGTTCCCAGGTGTCTAGCACTCAAGCAGGTAACCTAGCAGACATCTAGTCTCCAGGCAAGCTCCCTGGCTGGTAGCCGGGTGAGTGTCTAACACTCCAGCAGGCTCCCTGGTAGTGTGGGTCCTGGAACACTCCTGTGGTTGTGCTAACTCAAGTTCCAGCAGGGACAAGGTCACTGCCAGCAAACTCAGAGCTCCTGGGGTTCCTCCAGTCACTGCACACTCCCACAGCTCCCACTTCTGCATTGACTTGCTCAGTGGGAGTCTCTGCTGCTCTATCTGTCCTGGTGCAGGACCGTCTTCCTGCATCCTCGCTGGATGGGGTCCTTCACATGGAGGAACACCCTTCCCTACCATCCTGCCATCCCTAAGCAAAATCATCTCCCATCTCTCTCCCATCCCAGATGTTTCCAACTGAATGAGTGGGTCAGCCAAGGCCCACAGAATTCTTTACACACTCTGTAAGTCCGTCACCTGACACTAGCTGGACGTGAGCTTTTGGCTTGAGGAACAAAGGCTGCTGCAATTTGGGGACAGAGTATGACGGTGCTTATAACTCATTGTGTTGCAAGGGGACAGTGGAGGGTGGAACCCGAAATATTTAAATGTATTTCTATCACACTAAGAAATCCATTCAAGCCTCTTATTTCTGGCAGGGTGTCTTCCTTCTTTGCCATTTTTATTGTAGTCTGTGACTTTCTCCTATGATCTGGAAACTGAGAGAGACCAGAAGTCTAAGATGCTTTACCTTGGGTTCTCCAGTAGTCAATCTGTTGGGATTCTGGGACCCTTAGAAAGATGGGAATGGGAAAACCAGAATGGACTTCCAGCTAGCGGAAACAGCTTTGTTCTGAGGGGATCATCTCCTTACCTGGCCGTAGGAGCTGAACATGTTTGTGTGAGCATCTGTCCCTAACAGCATGGCCTCCACCCTCATCCCTACTGGGCCCTGACTGTTCAATTCAGCACCTGTCTTGAATCACACCCATGTACCAGCTAAAGAGTCACTGAGCTACAGCTGAGCCACTGGGATGCCCTGGTGCCTGGGCCACAGGAAACAGAGGTAAGTGCACACAAGAGAGCACCTGCCTGGGCCCTACAGAAGTGTGGTTTGAGAACTGACCTAGCAGGGATAAGTGGAGCACTGACACTACTCACCAGGGTTTTATATTCAATCTGCTGTCGGATGAGCTTGTCCTCGCTCAGAGAGTAGCGGGCCTCTCCGGTGATGGCATCAATGGGGCCCTTCTCCATCTGCTGTTTGATGGCACAGAACAGGGAGAAGAGGGGCTCCCCAGCACACTCCTGCATGAGAGAGGAATCCCACGGTTAGAGCTCAGGGAGCAAAGGGATGCAGGGCACACCCCACTGTTCTGGCTTTCCTGGTCCTGCCTGCTTCTGGTCTGCTTTTTCCCATTACCCCTTCTGTACTCTTCAGACTTGTATGGGCCCTGTCTCTGTAGACCCAGGTGGTCCTGCTCCTCCTTGCCACCTGTTCAGAGCCTGTCCTTCATTTCTCCCCTCATCCCCTCCTTTCTGCTCTTTCTCTCACCCCACCACATCGGCAGAGGCTGGTCCACTGAAGCTCGTGACTGAAAGCCCAGCGGCTCTGCTCTTCCACCTCCTAGGCACATCCTTGGCTTATCTGCAGCATCATGCCTTATGTGCCTGCTCTAGGACCCTTAATCAGCTTCCATAAGTCTGGTACTAGGAGGAAGAAGAGGATGTTGGGAGGGGAGAGGACCCCAGGAACTTACAGGTGACTTGCGCTCAGCTAAAAATGGGAAATTAGCTTTTGGACCACATGGAACCGTCTCAGTGGTACATCTGCTCCTCACGTGGGAAGAACTAACCACAGAGGGTGTTGTTTCTGTAGTTAGGACCAGACGGGGAGCTCTCTTCAATTCAGTTCCCTGACAATAAAGAACTGCATCTCTTGTGGATTGGATGCATCAGGCTCCAAAAGAACAGACACAGTAGTTGTAAAGTGGGGCAGGCTCAGGAGCTAAAGGCTTACACGTAGGAGAGGAAGAAGGGCAGGAAATTGGTCCTCATCCCATCCTACCTTGAGGAACTTGTAGAGGAGGAAAGTGAACCAATTAGTCAACATCTTCTCGGCCACCGATTCCGTCCTGGCATCAGTCATAGAGGGGATGGGAGAAAAAAGACAGGTGATTGGTCAGAGGCCATGGGCTGGGTAGAGTGGGTGAGAACCTGCCAGCATCTTACTGATTTCAGTGTCTGGTAACCTAACACACAGCAGTCTTGTGGCTTGCCAGTCTCCGGGGCTGAGAACAGAGCTCTGTCTGGGAATCTGGATCTTGGCATCTGGGCATGCATATGGCCTATGTGGGGTCTTCCTTGTGCCATCCTATACCACCTTGCAGTGATGGCAAAAGTCCTCACCTACACTATCTAGTTACTACTTGTCACACGTGGCTACTGAACACTTGAAATGTGGCCAGTGGGTCTGAGGATCTGAAGTTTGTACACTTTATTTAGTGAATTTAGATTTGAGTCACTGTATGTGGTAGAAGCTTTCCAATTGGATAGAACAGTCTTAGAAAAATTCATGAATGCATTGATGGGCACATCCCTATTGATAAGAAAGAAAGAAGAAATAGAACAGGAAGCAAGGGGGTACCAATTAGGTGGGACATAGGAAGGAAAGAGGAATCTGCAGCAGGACATAGGAAGTCAATCACAATCACCAGGTATTCCATATAAAGCCTGCTCCCTTATTTAGACCCACAGCATTGGCAGCCACACAGAGGAGGGCCATAGCATTGTCCTATCTCAAAGGCCACTGCAACAGCAGGCAATACTTATTTGAGTCTAACATGTCACCTTCTTATTGGTTTTTTTTTTGGGGGGGGGGGGAAAGTAGATGCCGTGGTGGCATTATTGATTTGGGATGCACACTGGCCATATTTCAAGTGCCCAGTAGCTACATGTGCCCAGGAACAACTGGACAGCCTAGGTTGAAACTTGGGTTGAGAACATGGCCAGCTCCAGAGATAAATTAGCCCATCCCGATAGGTTTGGAGAAATTTAAATACACAGTTGTTAGAAAACGCTGGTAACTGAAATCTCCAGGTGTCTAGACAGCTGCTGGTTGGCAGTGAAGTCAGGGAAGGGAAAGAAGGAAGAATGTTGGAGGTTGGGGGTAAGCCAGTGGCAAGAAGAAAAGAAGGAAATGGGGGGGGGGTACAGTGCAGGAGCATCCGGGAGCCCAAGCAGAAAATAAGGAGAGAAGGCAGAGCCCCAGAGCGAGACCATGAGACCTTGCCAGGTAGTTGTCAGTGGGAACGCTAGTGAGCAGCCGCAACCCTAGAATTACGCCAGTGGGGGGCTACACAGCGAAAGTAAAACAAAAATCATAATTATCTACCTTGCTGTTGGCAGAGCTGTGGGATTCTCCTCTGCACTGCAGCCTTTTGCAGCTGTGCGCACAAGCGCCCTCCCTCCCCACCAGAGAAAGCCCAGAGCAAACTGTTGAGAAAACTAAGTCTATCTAGCTGCCAGTCATGGTGAGCAACCCTGAGAGGCCCAGAGTCTGACATGGAGACCACCGTAGGGCAGAGGTCAGGTGAGATGGAGTGGTCTGAGCAGAAAGCTGAGGACGGGTGGTTTTCATGGTGTTTTCTAACTGCAGATGTGCCACAGGGCTGGCCATTGGATTAACAACTAAGAAGCGATATGCTCATCGTTCAAGGGGAGCAAGTGGAGAATGGAGTGCCTGCGTTTTTCTAACCAAGCCAAAGTCCCAGAGTAGACAGGGCTGACACTTGTCTAACCTTGTGAGTTTTCAGAACATGCAGTGGGAACATGTGTTATGGCTCAAAGGAGATATTTTCTACAGGTACCCAGGTTTGAACGCTGGGTCCCCAGATGGTGGTGACACTGTTTTGGACAGTCGTGGAACCTTTAAGTGATGGGTCCTGGCGGGAGTTAGTAAGTCACTGGACACAAAGCTGCCAATCCCATGCTCACCATGATGGCCTGTACTTCCTCAAACCACGAGCCCAAATAAACCACTCCTACTCTGATTTGCTTGTGTCAGGAGACTGGTCACAGACATAAGGACACCTGACTGTCCACCAGTAAATCCTGTGCATATGGCAGGGGTCAGGACCTGTTTGCTGGGCTGCACTGAGTCAGTTGTCCTAAGACTTCCACTCCCTGCTTCTCAACTGGGAATCCAGGACCAACTTACTTAATTCCCTGTTAAAATGGAGGTTCCCACCAGGTCTGGGAGAAGCCAAAGTAGCTTTCTGTCTATATGTCTGTATGCTGCTCTTGTTAGGGCTCATGGGCAGCTTGAGGTCTTGTTCTACCTCTAGTCCTGGCCTAGGTGAGGCCAGGCGATGGCCTAATTGATCACTGACACAGAATGACAGGAGAAAACAGTACAATTCAGAAGGTCAGGGACATAATGGAAAGCAGGTACAGGATGAACTGGGCTGTGGACACCCAGGTGACATGTAGGACTGGCCTCTCACAGGTCAGTGTGTCATCCTTGGAAAACATAGTTGATCCCCTCTACAGCCTGCCTGGTGAATCTGAGGGCTTCCATGAGTCGTGCATTAGGATTGGGCTGGGGCAGGGGAACCTCTGACCCCAGCTGGCCACCATAGGCCTTTCTCACCTCCTGAGCAGCAGCTTGGGGTGGTTCTTGCTTTCCAGGTTCTTATCAATGAGGTCAGCCAGCAGCTGCTTCAGCACGTCAGTGGCGTACTCTAGCTTGCTCTGAAGTACTGTCATGATGAGGGAGGCCACGTTACCTCGGTCGCGCATGGAAAAACTGCGCTGAGACTCCAGAGTGCGGATGAAAGAGAGTAGGAACACCTTGTTGTTGATGAGCTGGGCGAAGAGCTTCAGCCCTTTCTCCACACGCTCCTGCCGGTAGCCTGGGACCTGCGGGGGAGATTCGGGATCTTAACGTGAGCTTCTGGCTGCCCCGCTGACTGCCTACAGAACAGGCTGCAACCCCCTCTATCCTGGGCACCGTTGATCTGGCTAACACTATCAAGTCCTCGTCAGTTGTCAGGCATGGGGCCTAGTATCTGTTTACCCTCCATCACGGCTTGCAAAGTAGGTAAGTACCTGCAGTTTTGAGACACGGTCGCAAAGACCAGGAATATTATCCAAAGTTCACAAGAAGTAGGAATAGAATTTGAACCCACCAGTGTTAGACTCTAGAGGCTGAGTACTTTCCTGAGGGTGACGCAGAACTAACACAGGGCCCCCGTCTCAGAGCACCTTCTAATTCTCTGGAGCTTTGAGAGGCCAGAACTGCTGTGGTTTGTGTCCTGCCTGAGGAATTACCAGGCCGGGGCTCCAGGCTAACCTAACATACACCTCCCTCCTCCGACTCCAAAGGTTCTAAGGTCAAACCATCAAGAGGACTGGATTTCCCCTGGACTCTGTCACCTCCACACTTTGTAAGCGTACGCAAGTTCATTTATCTCCTAGGGGCCCCAGCTGACCTACTTTAGGAAAGGGAGAGGTGGTCTCTAAGGAGCACCATGCTGTTCTTTGTCCAGGGGAGGAGGGACTAAACCTTCCTCTCTTCAGGTTAGGTTTTTGGGGGAAAGAGTACAATCAGCTTGAAAGCTATATGGCAGCCACTTAGCTGAGCATGGAGGATGGAGATGTCCAGAAAGGGCTCTGTTCAGAGGAACCTCAGGCTGGTACCTCCCAGGTGCTTAGCAGCAATGGAACGAATGGATGCTCCTTAGTCCTGAGGATGAATGACCTACTACTAGCAAAGTGGCAAATGCTGGGGACACACTGAATGCAGAAGACAGACACTAGAGCGGGCTCACTCTTCATACAGCACCATTTAAACACTGACTGGGACAGGGACGATAACTCAATGGCAGTCAGAAAGTGGTTCTCTTGGGCAATTGGGAGGGGGACACAGGACACCAAGAGAGTTGGTACTGCTCTGCCTTTTGATCTGAACAGTGTCTTGATGGGTGGGACAAGTGGGCTGTCTTGGGGACCTGCCAGTCATTGTGTGATGTGTGAGCACTGCTCTGCCTGTTTGCTTCTAAGGAAACTGCTCTTGGGAATGATGCCCCAGGCTTGGCCCTCATAGGGAGCCTTTGTGGAATGCTGAGAAGTGCTTCTCCCCTCAAGCTCAGTCCTGGAGGTGTTTGCTGAGGGATGGAGAGACAGCTGACAGAGGTGCCAAGGAAGCAACTTAGAAGCTATGTCCCAACCCTCCAGGTCTTTGAGAAGGACTGCCATGTATGTCGCAGTGAAGAACATGGTTTTAGTTGGTCAAGCCTGGGTTAGATTCAATCTCAGTCACTCACTGGTTGTCAATTTCGTCACCAGAAAAGTCCAGTTGCTGGAAGAGCTAATGTGTATATGGACCTTCCTCTTTGCCAAGTCCTGTTTGGACTGTTTTGGATATATTGGCTCATTTTGTCCACACAAAGCTCTAGGGTGCAGGATCTGTTAGGACCTCTGGGACCACATGAGGACAAGAGTTTCTTCAGGCACCTCCAAGCTAGACCATGGATCTAGTCAGTCAGTACATACCCTAGCCAGGGGCCATCACATGGGCTCAGATGACTCATGAGAGGCCTGTTGAACTGAGCACCATGTATGGCAGAATCACAAAGAGCAGCTATTTTATTCTGCTGTTCCCCGTGTTTCAACTGGCAAAGCCTAAGAAAGGCAGACAGAGATGGCCTGTTGGCCCCAGGTCACAGGCGATAGCAGAAATATACATTCTTCCCATGACTGAGAACCCCCTTGTGTTCTGGATTCAGGCAGTGGCATGGGCAGCAGGCTGCTGACAGCCAGAAGCCAGTCCTAAGTCCTTGGCTCCTCTACAGAGGGCACACTGGGCCTCCATCTCCTCTGAACGGCAGAGGTCTTGTGCAAGCTTTCCTGGTGGCAGGAGATTCTGGAATCTGAGAGAGGAAGTCTGTCTGCACCCAAAGCAAGTCCTCTGTCATTCCTCTGGCTGCACTATTAGTACTAGGAAGAGCAATTCTCAGAGACAGGAGAATGACAGAGCCAAGAGGATACATTGTGTACCAGCCAGACAACCTGGCCCTCACGTGACCCTCATCATAACCCCATTCCCTGAGTTCCTCATTGCCTCAAGAGGGCCCAGCCTTGGCTCACCTTATACCTGGCTCCTTTGGCTCCCCAGTCCCTCAAGAGCTGATGTAGTACTGGCAAGGAATACATGGTAGCCTCCCTCTGCCACAGCTCAGGCGTTAATCTACTGCCTGCTTGTTTCCTCCTGACTTCCTTTCCATACCTGTGACCACCCGCTCACACACAGGGCCATGCTTTACCTCTGCCCCTTCCGTCGCTTCTCAGAACGATTCCTCTGCTACTTGAACTAAAGGTAACCGATAATGCTATCTCCTGGGCGCTGTGTGCAGTGCACGTTATGTGCACGCTTTCTGTGGAGTCTTCTAGTGATCTCACACCTTCAGGTCCTCAGAGAAATGACCACACGTGTCCCCAGGCCACCTTACTGCTAAAGGGCAGTGCTGCGTTTTCAAGCCCCACCCCCACCACCTTCCACCATGTCTACCCCATTCCTGGACTCAGGAGCTGTCTGAAGCCGACTCGGATTCACAGCCTCTCAGATTCCCAGACTGTCTGTCAAAGGGAAGGGTGGCCACTGACAGTTCAGCAATTAGAGAGGTCACTGTGCCAGCTACGTGTCACCCCATGCCATGAAGACCCATTATGAACCTTCTGTGTCAGCTGCTCTTGCACCTTAAAAAATTCATATACCTGTGGCCAACAAGTACCTGGCTAGGGCCCAGGGTGAGACATTTTTGGCTAGTCTCTTACAGGAAAGGTGCTGTTGTCAGCAACCTGGGCTCTGCAATCAAAGAACATGGTAACTGGGTGTGGAAGAGAACTCTAACCCCCTCCAGAGTCTATTGTTTTATTTATGAGAGTATGAGGGTATGTCTCATAATGCTTTATGAACATTAAATATGATAATGTACATGAAGTAATTGGCATATGCCATGTGCACAGAATCAGCAGTGGTTTTATGACCTGCCTCTTCACATCCCTGGACTGCAGGGTTGTTGTTGTTGTGTGTTTTTTCTGTCTGTCTCTGTTCACTAGGAGTTTCTAGATATCTAACACACATCACTGTCTGTCCTGGTGCTGGAAGTAGACACATTCTCTCTTTCCATTCGATAGAGAGTAGAGATGGAGGTGAAGTATCTTGGAGAAGTGTACCTAGAAACACCCTTTCATACTCTGCCGCCCTCTCCCGACCCTGGTCAAAGTCATTCTGAAACCAAATATTCTTTATTATCCAGATGGTTCTCCACTTTAGTTGAATTCTGTGCATATAAAACTGGATAGTAAAATTTAATTGTAACCCAATAGGTTAGAATTTAGGAGCCAGTGATGGGTTAATACCAGGAGTGTGTGACTGACGTTTTCTGTGTTTTTAAAGCACTAGCATGTGGTTAGGGCCAGGAAGGTCTCTTCCTCAAATGCCTCCACTTGTGACCCTCTCGCTTCATAATTTCCACTGTGTGCATGCTTCTGAAAGGTTGGAAAACACGCCTTTTAACAGTGGGGGCGGTCCTTTACCCTCAGAACATCAAGGAGAAACTTGCCACAGCAAGAATAGGTTGGCAAACAACCAAATAATAGTTTACATAAGACCACATAAGGTACATAGACTCAGGCTAATGTAGGGATGGTAAAGTTGATTTCTGAGCCCTATTTTGACATGGGCTTAGAAAACCTCATTGAAAACTTACATCTTCATGGAGACTTGGGATTCTGAACTAGTGAAATAACTAGGTATATAGAGCTATTTTCTAGGAAATATACTAACTGGGAAGTAGAATAACTAAGAAATAGAATAACTAGGAAAATAACTCTATTGACCTATCCTGGCTGAATTCTTAGCTTATTCCCTCTGATGCCTCCAGACAGGACATCACTCCCCTTGCTAGTACTACTGTTTCCTCTCTAGTACAGACAGGCAAGCAGACAGTCAGACAGACAGACAGACAGTCCTTTACTCATATGTTTGCTACAATGATACGCTATGCCAGAGTCTTTGCCTGGTAGGAAGTCAGACCATAAAGTGAAACGCACACATATACACAAGTAACACACTCATGCCTATAGACAGTGTAGCTATCTGCTCACCACACCGACTTCTCTGAACTAGGGACTTACATGTCTCTTTTAGTCTGGTGTCTGGGTGCAAACTAAACTGATGATGGGGAAAGATGAAAAATGGAGAAGAGTAGTAGAGGGAAGAGGGAAGATGAAGAGTCCAAACAAGGCAATTGATAGCGTTGAGATACCTAGCGTTCTGGTGTCTTTGTGCACGCATTTATGATGCGTGTAGAAGTGCTCACATGCACGCACACAGGTGTACACATTGATAGAGACTACAGGTTTATGCCAGAGAGGATGTGGGGACATTGCCTGTAGTCTCTGCAAGTGCTACATGGTGTCTTACCAGACAGAGGGACAAGGAAAGCTTCTCCAAGACAGAAGTACACATATCTCACTCCAAAGTTACACACACACACACACACACACACACACACACACACACACACGTCTGCATCATCCAACAAGCAAGTGTGGAGAAACATGGGTACTGATAAGCATGACTGTGAATGAGGGGTGTATGCTGCCACAGCCTGCAGCATCCAGAGAGACCCCACATGGACACCCCCTCTGACATCATTATCTACAGCCCTGAGCAGAGGGTCTGTTTTCCTTGCATGTAGACTGTACCTACCCCTGACTTGCATCTTATTTTCCATTTGGTGCTGCATCTGTACACTCTGTTTCATCCTGACACACAAGCAGACCTGAAGGACACCCGGAGTTCTGGGGCACAGGCTTGCAGCCAGAGGGAAACATGAAGTCTGACAGCCTTGGCTCTACTTCTGGATCTGTGGCCATCAGCTGTGTGCCTAGCCACTCACTGGGATCCTCTGCCCTCTTACTTTGCTCACCTGTAAAATGGACTCACCCACTCAGAGGGTTCCAGGGAAGACAAATGACTGAGTGCATGAAAGGTACTTAAAGCTAGGTAGGGGTTTTAACGGCTGTCAACGGCTAACAATCGGCCCTCGGGATTCTTCTTTTGTCCTGTTTTCCTCACTTATCATCTTTCACCTCTCTCTGGTATTTATCTTGATAAGCCATTCCAAAGACCTTTCAGAATAGAGTACAATTTGAATATCTGCATAAGTGAGAGAGCGTGCTAGTCAGTAAGTGGGATGATATTTTCAGAAGATGGGGGTCCCTGATGGCAGTGCGACAGTGGGGTTTTATCATTCCCATTTCCACTTCCCTTCCTCAGGCATCACTTGTCCTTCCCAAGGAAGCATCGAGTGGTAACATCCCTTATACATTTACCGAGCACCGATTTGTTAGCACAACCCTTTCTACCGTGGCTTATTAAATCTAAATCCATGAGCTGCCCACGTTTATCTGGCCTCTTTGTTTGGTTGTGTATATATTGGGTTCATTTAAATAAGAAGGGCTCCCATAAGCTCATGTATTTAGATGCCTGATCACCAGTTGGTGGCACTGTTCAGAAAGAATTAAGATATATGGCCTTGTTGGAGGAGGTGTGACAGCATGGGTGGGCTTAGAGGTTTCAAAAACCTGTGCCATTCCCAGGTAGAGCTCTCTGTTTTATAGTTGTTGCTTCAAGATGTCCTCTCAGCTAATGCTCTAGCACCATGCTTGCCTTTCTGCTGCCATGCTCCTCACTGTGATGGCTATGGACTCACCCTCTGAACCTGTAACACCCAATAAACTCTTTCCTCTATAAGTTGCCTTGATCATGGTATCCTATCATTCAATAGAAAACTACTTGTATAGTTTTTCTTGGAAGGGGGTCCTTTCTACTCATCAAATCCTGTAAAGGCTCTTGGAACCCCTGAGGTCCTAAAGTGCTACTGAAATGCATATGCTGAGGTTCTGTGGCTTGACCCTATAACCACATTGGTGTTTAAAGGCTGGGGGACCGCAGGCAAGATGTGCTATCTCCCATGGCCTCCCCTTTTTTCACTTCTGAATCAGGATGCTGGCTATGTCAATCACCAACACACTGCACTCCTGTAATACAAGCATATGGGAGTGGGTGCTGATTCTTACCTCAAGATCCCGTAGCACAGGGTGGTCTTCAATCCCTGGGAACAGCACCCGCATGGTATAGGTTCTGTAGTCCAGAAAGGGAATCCCAGCTCCATCCAGGTCACTGGTAAGCTCATGGATGTCTGTCTGCAGCTCTGCAAAAGCTGGCACAAAGAGAAGCCGGTGAGGAGCCTAGGATGGCAACCCAGTTAGTAAATGCTTGACTTGCAAGCATGAGAAGCTGAGCTTGATCCCTACAGTTCATACATACACACATACACACACACACACACACACACACACACACACACACACACACACACACACACAGAGAGAGAGAG
>NC_034591.1:51653773-51665426 GCF_900095145.1 Mus pahari
TGTGTGTGTGTGTGTGTGTGTGTGTGTGTGTGTGTGTGTGTATGAATTTCCTGAGCATGGTGCTACACACTTGTGATCCTATCATTGAGCCTATGGAAACAGGAACATCCTGGTGTCCACCAGCCAGCTAACCTACACCACTTGGAAAGATCCAGGCCAGTGAAAGATGGACAGCACCTGTAGTACAATAGCTGAGAATCCTGTGAGATGCTGGATGGGGCCAGCCTAAGGGTTACTCCTCCAAGAATGTTCTGAGCCCTCACCCAGGCCCCCAGGGTGTCGTCTGTGGTCCAGTGCATGTACGAATGATAGAACTAGATAGCATCAATGTAAGAGAAAGCTGGTCTGGGGCCTTATGTCTTTTAAACAGCAGAGGGACGGGAAGAATCCCCCAGGCCCGTGATAATATTGGGATCAAAAATGGAAGGGCTCTGGTTTGCAAAATGTGTTGGGAAAAGAAATATAGAAGGACAGGACAGAGTGGACAAGACAGAGAGATGAGCCTATGCCTAGGGCAGAACTTTGAACTGGGGTTCCTTATCAAAGTCAAGAACAATTTCTTCCAGTAAAAAGGGGTTTGCGCATCCAATTCTGGATCATATAGTTCTCAGAAACCAAACAAAGCTTGGGCAGAGGGACTGTCATCATAACCCATTTCTTCTGCACAGATATGAAGGGAGACTTTTGCCCTTCCTACCTAAATGCTGTGATATCTGGTGGTAGATTCTAATTCCATGTAGGTACTGTCTGCAAGGGCAGCTCAGGCCTCCAGATGGATAGAGTCACAAGGACCCAGCTGGCCCCTAGGAAAATCTGGCACACAGTACAGCCCAGAGCCAAAGCTGTCATACTCCATTCTGGGCACCGCGTCCCCTGAGGCCATCCTTTGTCACCTCAGAGGTGCAGCTGTCAATCCTACTAAACTGTGGCATTCTCCTTGGTGCATGCCCACACAAAACTCTGCATGCATACATGCATGCACATACATGCACACATTAACAGGAGTATTGGCACATACTGCCAAAGAACAAGTCATGGCTGCTGCCTAAACAATATTTGTTTTCAATCTGTTGTTTTTTTTTTTAAACCTAAGACTAAGGTAAAAGTTGGTACTTCAAAAGGAATTCATAGGCCCAAAGTGACTCTAGGGACATCAAAAAGTGGGCCCAGTGCCCAGTGGGATACAATGACATGTCACAAGTACCCTGAACTGCACACAGAATCCTGACATATCCTTCCTGGTGACTGTGGTAGAGCTAACATGAGATCTCTTGGTTTTCATGGGTCTTCATGGCAGGAGAGCCCCAAGGCTTGCTGGAAAGCGTGGGGAGCTAAGCAGACCCACATCCCCTCTCTGTGTTCTGCTATGTGGATGCTGGAGTTCTTGTTATGACATCCTGTTAGGACATCTGAGACAGGTGTCCTACTGCTTCTAAACACATTCCAATGCATGTAAGCAACTGTGTGTGTGGAAAGGGAGCCAGGGGGCCTCTTTGATACGCACTGTCACCAAAGCCTTACACACATACACTGATAGTTGATCTTAATTGCTAGCTTGAGTGGATTGAGAAGTGCCTAAGAGATTAGTAAAGCACGGCTCTGAGTATGTCTGTAAGAGCCTTTTCAGAAACAACTAGATAGAAGTTATCAATGGGTTGACTCATCCTTTGATGGATTTATAATATGACATTGCTGTTGGGAAGGAATTGATGTTTGGAAGGTAGGGCCTGGAACCTTTCTGTTTCTTCTCTTCTTCTCTTTCTGACAGCTATCAGTTGAACATTCCACCATACTCCCCTACTCCATGATGGATGAACTCTCTGAAATCATGAGAAGGGAAACTTGTACTCCTTTAATTCGGTTCTGGTAGGTTATTCGATCACAATAATAAAAACAGACCAACATGCTTGTGCAGGTCTGGAATAAAGAACATGTGTCTGTGTTTGTATGAGTCAGTGGAGAGGTATACATGGGCAGGAGTGGGGTGCACACATGTGAGTGTGTGCCTGGATAAGACGGTGCAAGCATGTCAGTGAGGTTGCAGTGTAGAGATGTGTGTTTGCACATGTTTGTGCCAATATACTCAAAGCTCAGGTCTGGGCTGATGTCTTCTAAGTATGGGTGTGGGTAGCTTCCTAGCTGACAGTGAACTCTCTACACAAAACTTATCCTGGGCCCAAGCTGCCTCATGAGTATGCAGCAGCTGCCTTGGCATCCTGGAAAGTACTCTGTCACCAGTCCTGCATGTCCTTTGCTGTAAGATGTCTCCTTCTGTCCTAGCAGCTTACTGGCCCCAGCCAGAAGCCAGGGTCTCCTGTGGGACTGCATGGCTTTCTGCCTGCTGAGCCTTCCTTCCCCAGGGATCCTGGCGCCCCTCCCTTCCACTGCCTTCTCCTGATTGGGCTGCTTCACTGGCCAGGAGGAGAGGGAGGGAGTCAGGATTGATGTGTGTGCAGTTTCCTTGAAGTCACCATGCACCTCCAACATTCAAAGCCTCACGCCTGCCTCACATAAAAGAGATTCTAATCACTACACCTAATTAGAGGGAAGAGTACATTGCAGAGAAAAAAATTAAGCAGTGTAAATATAATAAAAGGCAGTAATTAACAGTCCCACAAGGCAGATGCCAGGATGACAGCTGAAGGATGCAGAGATGGGATGGAGCCTAGGCCCCATCAGAAGAGGCGGAACTCCCCCAGGGAGAATCTGCAGGATCCTGAGCCCAGGTACAGGGCTGGATTAATACTGGGTACATATGACCCACAGAGTAATAGCTCAGCTCCTTTCTCCCAGGCGGCTTACAGAAGGATGTCCTGGGGTTATAGAAGTCTACTTGCTAAGCTGCCTACTTGGGTTTGCCACTGCCGCTATCCCTTCATGGTGGCTTGTGCACATTTTTCAATACAAGCTGTGAAACACACTTCCTTTGAAATCACAGATCAACCCTACAGAATTCCCTGCCTGCTGATGGACAAGAACTGAGGGATTGCTCACATGCACCATGTTGAGACAGCCCCCCCCCACCCCCCACCAGGTCTTCCCTAGAGGAGACTGTGAACTCTCCTTGCCCCTAAGCCAGAGTGTTGAATCTGGACACTGTTCTTGGTATAGAAAGGATCCAGGTTACATATCTGGAAGGAGTAAGGAGAAAACTGATGGAGGATGGCTAGACAGGGCTTTTGGCTGGGACCCTGGCTAAGCTCAGAGACTGGCAGGAAGGTTCTGTAGTTAGAATGCTCAGGTGGTGGGGCCACCCATTGTAGCTCAGCATGCTGGGTTGTGAATAGGAGGCACATACACATATACACCCTTATATTCATACAAGTGCATGCATGAATATAAGCAACCTTCAGCACTGGCTGCTGTGACCTAACCAGCTGGCTTGTAAAATGAAAGACACAAACACAAATGTGTACCTTTACACACATAACAACCCTCCACTGCAGCTCCGTCTGGGCTAATGTACTTACATACACAAATGTAAGTATATACACTCACACACACATGACCTTCATCACCTCCAAATGCTGCCCAGGCTGGTTGGTACAGTACATGTGTATATACATGTACTGTACAGGCATGTGTATATACCTGCATACAAACAGTGACTTACATGTGCTTGATTGTAAACATAACCTCTAATACTACCCACTGCTGCCCAGCCTGCATGCTCTCCTATGATAGGTGCATACGTGCACACACGGAAACTCCAGCACCAGCACCTGGACGCTCAGTACCTTCCTTGCACTCCAGGGCCACACGGGACTCAAGGTTGTCCATCTGCATCTGCAGTCTCTTCAGCGTGAGGTCACTTTCTCGGGACTTGCGTTTGTAGGCGATGAGCACAGCCACGATGAAGATGATGAGGAGTCCACCGGCCACCGCAATGCTGACGATGGCAGGCAGGCTGAGTGGGCTGTCTGGGGCGATGTACACCATCCCAGGGGAATACTCCATGCCGCCCACCCGTGCCTGTGGACACAGAGAGGAGAGGGAAGGTAGCAGAGCAGGCTGAAGGAGAGCATGATCGCATGATCGCTAGTGAGGAGCCCTCCCCATCACCTCCCCAGGGAGAGCAGGGACAGTGGACACCGCCGCCCCTCAACTAGAAAATATGCCCATCCTCTGAGCCGGGAAGTCACTGTCGATGTGATAAGGAAATGGCTCACAAGTACACTGTGAGCACAGTCATAGAGCTCCAACTGACTTCCCTGAGAATCATCCTGCCATCTGATACAGAAATGATATCATGGACCAGATCCTCTCTCTCTCTCTCTCTCTCTCTCTCTCTCTCTCTCCTCTCTCTCTCTCTCCTAGCACTACTTATCACTCTATTTAAAGTTTTCCTTTTGTTGTACCAGCCAGGATAGAGGGAGGGAGTGAATAAGAAGCTGGCTCTTGGGGCAGGACAATGGACACAACTCTGGGGTGAGCTGTGGGAAAGCTCACAGTGGGCAGGAAGTGCTCTTGGAAGTCTCCGATAGCCTAGATACAGTGAGCCACTCCCCACCCCCCCGCAGCACCCCTCATGCCTGTTCCACACACAAGGGGGTCCCAGCAGCCTCACCATTACTTTGTGCCTGCCGATGAGGTTGGGAGACTCGCAGAGCAGCTGCACATCTGATACTGTCACGGTGCATGGTTTCTCCCCAACCAGCACGGTGTAGTTCAGCTTCACGTTGCCCCCAGCCACGGGTGGGATCAGGTTCTTGCCCTGAACAACAGGAAAGCCACCATCCTCAACCATGAGTCAGAATCACAAATGCTGGTGGCTGCCATGGCCCGCTATCCATCTTATGGATGGACCAGGAAAGAGGCCGCCATTAGCAAGAAATTCAAAGAATTGGTATGTGTTAGATGTGGTATGCTGTCAGTTTGGTCCCTAGTACTATTAGTAAGAGATAATGGGACCTTTAAGATGTGGAGATGTATAGTTTTATGACTACCCATCCGGTTCCCTTGTCACATGCCAGAAGGCCCTCATAAGTTCCAGGAAGATTATTTGGCCTTTCGTTTTCCAGGACAATGAGACAAGTTAGCTTTTTTCTTTTATAAGCATCCTGCGTCATGCATTTTGTGACAATAACAGAAAACAAGTTAATACATTACATATACTAGTACCCTCTCATCCTCCCAGTAAGAAATCAATAATCGATAACTGAAATGCCATGAAAAGCTTATCTGGAATACCTTTAGGATAATGGGGGTGCCAGGCTTGAGCTCCAGGATTCCCGAGGGACTGAAAGCCTCAAACACAGGGTTAGGATAATAGGTGAAGTTAGTTTTGTTGAGAATTAGCAGAGACTGGACATTGTCCAGGATGAAACCAAATTCTTCAGGCCTCTCAGTGAGATCTGATTGGTGGTCGGGACCCAGGGCAAGGGCTGGAGCCTGGCAGGTCATCTCGGTAGCATTTAGGACCTCACAGATCTGTGGGAGTCAGAGGAGTGAACAGTGAGCAGCGTCTCCACACCGGGACTCCTGGTGTGCAGTTGATATTACATCAGGTTGACATGGGAAGATTATGAAGGAGGCAGCCAGGACCATACTCTTGGCTACTTACAGACTGCACCCAGTGGCTGTCTCCTAGCTTTGGCTTTGCTCAATGTGAGCATGGTAATGACTAGTTAGTCTGTGTAGGAACAGTGGAATGAGAATGGAACCCCATGAACTGTGGAAATTATTAGTCTTTCAGGCCTATAGCCCAAAAGCTGTAAATATGGCCATGCTAATTCCCCTACTCCACCATCCCAGGTCACAGAGGTTTCCCATGACAGGAGTCATGTATGTAGGCAAGGGCCTGCCAGGGGACTCACGTTGATATGCTCTTTTCCTCCATGCTTGGCACGGATCTGTGGGTTCTGTATGAGGTCCAGGTGAGTTCCCCAGACAGCAATAGGTGTGTTCCCACTGCCCAAAAAGAAAGAAAGGAGTGTGTGAGCTGCAGGCCTAGGAGATAGAGTGGCTGTGACAATGTTGGTCACCAGGATGAGCCATGACAAGAAGGATGAGGAAGCTCAATTGTGTCCTTGAAGACAAGGATGAGAAGCTGAGTGTAATAACAAGGAAAACCATCTCAGAAGGCCAGAGGGAGGACAGTGGTGACCAGATGTCCACATTGTCCCTTGCTGATCTGTTCGTAACATGTATATCTCATGGAGGCCCGGGTGACAGCATGGCCTCTTAGTTCTCTAAGGCTCTCAAACTTGAGCCGGCTGTTTCAGCCCTAGAGTCTCCTCCCCTATCCCTCACCACTCTCAGTCTTGTTCTCAATGGTTCCCAGCAGACCCTCCAGGGTCCAAGCACCATGCCCAATGTTTTTCATGGTAACCATGCTACACATTTCCTCCTTAGTAGCTTCAGTCTAGCTGAGACCTGTGATAACCATGGCCCAGGACCTTTTCTAAGAGTACAGGTGTGACATGTTCTAAGACTCAATGAGGTCTGGAGTGGCACGGGACACAGATGAGGAGGACTCAAGTGATTTAGCTCAGTGTGGCCTTTCAAAGGACGTTATGCTCCGTATCCAGGAAGAAGCTGGAGGGGAGGGTGAGCAGCCCTGTGTTTGGCTGTGTCCTTCTTGGACTAGAGTGAGCAATGGCCTGATTGCTGGTCAATGGAGTCACTGACAAGCATCCTGCTGTGGAAAGCAGGAAGTCGTAGGTAAATCACTTCTAACCGCAGTAGCTAAGATTCTTTGTCAGCTGGACTCACATGGGTTTCTAGCCATCTATCTATTTTCCCATTTTTAAACTTCTCATGACTTCTCTTTCTCATCGAGTGTGTCTTGCATGCACACATGTGCTCACATGCACACATATACCTCCAGCTGTGCCTGCAGGATTCTTTCTACAGATGCGTTTATGATATCTAGTCTCCAAGTCCCCAGCCTTCCCAACCACTAATTCTACATTCAGTTTCAGATAAACTCATCATTGTCCCCAAATAACCCAGACAGTTAAAGGATGCTCAAATGTACAGAGTCCCGTTCATCCTCAGATTTCTTTAACCTAAGCTAAAATGCTGGCAGTCTAGAATGTATGTCCAACCTCCCTTGTAGCATGAGTGTGACTTGGGACACTGATGAGTACCACGAAGATGACACCTTAATTTCTGTGACAATAGGAAGGGAAATGGAACGCAACCAGGCCACGAATGTTCCAGAGCATCGCTGCCTAGTGTCTTCAGTGAGACACAAAGGGCTGTGTCACCTTCCTGAATCACCAGGCTCTGAGGCCAAGGTCTGGCATGGCTCTCACAGCCTGTTTCCCCTTCAGACTTTAGCTAAGGACAGCCAATGGCCTTTCTCATCTCACCAGCCAGGCTGTTTCTCTCTGGTCTTCAAGCAGAGGGTGGCCGACTATTTATGTGAAGGGCCAGGCAACAAATATTTCAGGCTCCACAGGCCATATGGTCTCTGTCACAATTACTCAACTCTGTGCAGTCACGAGCAAGTAACTGTAGACAATATAACCAGTGAGCAGAGCCATGTGCCAATAAAATTTTATTTACGAAAATTCAGGCATCCAGTCAGATCTGGCCCTTGGGTCCCTGGTCTAAGTTTCGCCCCTGGCGAAGGCTTGCCCCTGCCTTAGCCAGAGCAGAGCACTTCTTTTTTCTGTCTTCATAATTTCTCCAGTCCTGGGCCCCTCCTGGCTGGAGCTGACCTGGGGGGGGGGGTGGCACTGAGCAGGGAGCAGGTCCAGAGTAAGGTTCTGTTAAGGTCATCTGTTGGGTAAACAGCATGGACGGTATCTGTTCCTTCCCACCCCAAGTCTTCACTGTGTCCCCCATGCACCCCAGAACAGCAGCTTTCCAATGGTCTCAATGGGTTCTCACAAAGGACAGCCTCCGTGGAACCTTCTCATCCTGATAATGTCCTCCTGGCTTAGAAAAGTGGCCACAGTCAAATGCCTACAGCTCCATCTCTGATAGGAGGTGCTACACTCTATACTCTTGAGATCCTATACTCATCTCTCTAGGAGAGCTCTACTAAAGAAAGAGGTCCAAGAAAGATCCATGGTTTGTGCCCGACTCCCTGTCTGGGTTCTTCCTATAGCAGCATTGTAATGCCCTCTTCCACCTCCTGTGTCATTTTGCTTAGTGCATTTGTGTTGGGTGATGGGGAAGGAGCAAGAAATGAGGACCAGACCTGGATGAGTCTGGTATCTGAGAAGAACAAAGGGAGGCAGACAACAGGGCTGATGGGGAGAAGGCTGGCGAGAGAGAGGCCTCAGTCTCCCAAGTCACTAGGGTGATAGGCTCTTGTCACCAAGCCCGGTTTCCCTTGGAGTTTTGATGTCTGAGAGAGAGAAACTGAGAGCCAGATGAAGCGAGAAGGTTGTGGGGAACGGGTCCTCCTACCTGACGATGCTCCATTCTGGCTCAATCCGCACGATGGTGGGGTCCTCCACGTACTGAAAGACCAGGTCCTGGCGGATCCTGGCCCTGTCCACCTGCACAGTCACCTTCATGTCTAGCACCTCCTCCGAGGATGTAGTGTTACAGATAATGTAGGATGGAGAGCGCCTGCAAGGGAGGGCAGAGCATGGGCTCCCAGGTACTAAGCTAGCAGTGATCCCAGATCAGCCCCTTTCTTGGTGCATCAGGTTTCTCAGAAGTAAGGGTGAACAGGGTCACAGATAGAGAGTGCCCAAGCCAGAGGCAAGGACAGTTTGAAAGACTCCTCTGAGCCTGCCTTTCCAAGAGGTCTACACTTTGGGCTACTCCTAACCCTGGACCCAATTTTCACAAATATCTAGCTACATAAGTCTGGTGATGCTCTTTCCTCCCTGTCTCATTCCTTCCCTGTAGGGAGAATCCTGTGAAGTGGGTTTGGCAGGAATCAGCTCCTTCCCACCTGCTGCTCCCTGTGACTCTTGAGTCCTGAGACCTGGCTTATAGCTCTTAAGGCTACAACGGTGCTTGCTGCACTGGGTTCCAGCTCTCCCTCTGCCTCCGTCCTTCTGTAGTTGCTTGGAGCAAAGTCATTCTCAACACTCTCAAAAGAATCCAAATATTGGCTTCTTGGCTAGCAGTAATGCAAGGTGTAGGCTGGTCTGACTTTGAATCTGCCATAGTTATTGCAGAAACACTTATCTCTGGGGACTTTGGCTCTGGTTACATTTCCCAATGCATCCCTTGGATGGGCTCCCTGTGGCTTCTACTCCAGGCTTTTGGCTAGGTAAAATGTGTACTCCTTTGGGCTGAAGAGCCCAGCAGGGCAGAAGGCCTCTTGCCTTTCTTGGCTCAGCCTTGGCCTTCTGGGACAACCTGCTCAGGGCAGACAGGGTGGTCCTAGGCAGCTCCCAGCAGGAGAGCTTCTGGACCTAAAGAGGCTTCTGGTTCTAGGCTGGATTCTCAGTGGTATCCCATTCTCTACAAAGGGTACTAGGGTACCAGGCTGAACTGTGGGCAGGCGCACAATACCTCCCCCACTTTACAGGGAATGCAGGGATTATAGCCACTGTCCTCAAACAAAGGAAGGGAAGGTGCCAGCTTTTAGGGGGACTCACAAAAATCATCTTGGGTGAGGGGCAGTTCTGATCCACCTCTGTGGGACCCCACGTTTCCCTCCCAGGGGTTTTACCTGTCTGGCCCCTCTCCTGGGCCCATGGGTTACCTGTGGAAGAGGCAGGGCTGGGTCCCGAACATCACCACCACATTGCTGCCTGCATTCAAGTTGGTGCCCGTGATGGTAACCTGCGTCCCCCCAGACATGGGACCTCGGCTGGGCTTCAGATCTGCGAGGGTCAGAGTCTGTGTAGAAAAGAAGAGGACTGAGGCATGCTGGGATGGGTGAAGGCTGGAACAGACCCTAGGCAGTGCCTCATGTCCTACTGAGGGGCTTCTCTCTAGAATCCACGCATGAGGCCTCTGCAAGGCATTTTATATTCTTCGGTGACAAGTGCTTTCATCTCTACAAGAATTAATAGTAGTCATGATAGCTTCTGTGTACTGAGGTTTTGCTTGTTTGTTTTTAGGGACAGGTTTTATCTATAGTGAGAGAGACATATAAGGTATCTATGATTACCCAGTCAATGATTTTTTTTAAAAATGACTATCATTACCTATTTCATAGATGAGGTTCAGAGAGGGTCACTAAGTTCTCCAAGGTCACCTAGCTAAAAAGTACTGTAACAGACCTGCCTCCAGAGCTCTGATCTCCAGCCACTTCGCCAGTAAACAGACTCCTGGTGCCTGCCAAGGGGACCTGCTGTGGCCAAAGGTCTCTCTCTGAGGACTGTGCCCAGGGAAGCTCCTAGGCCTGTCAAGCCCCCTGCCCTGACTGGAGGTGAGGAGCGGGGCGGAGGTGGGGGCGGGGAGCACAGCCCTAGATTGCCAGGGATTTGGAGTTGCAGTTTGTTCTTTCATTAGCATTTTAATGGAAAAACTTTCCCTGGTCCCAGGTGAGAAGCCTGTATCTGCATTTAAATGAAGACTTCTCTTTCCTTTCCCCAGCCACAGCCCACTAAAAGAACTCTGTCCTGAAACTGAGCCCACGAGGTTCACAGGGCCGTCCATGGTTGCCCTCCTGCTGGAAGCCTCCTTTGGGGACCAGCAAACCGAACCAACTGCCCTGTACCCAGATCCCAGACTGGGGACCCTGGTGACATTCACCTGGACACACTCGTTGGCCTTGGCTTTAATGTTACTCAGCTAGGTGTGAAATCTTTGCCTTGTGGCTTGAACTTCAACCCAAGGACAAGGGACTTTTGGTATCATGGTGTGGGCAAGGTATTCCACTTCTCCAGTCACATAATTGGGAACTGGGCCCCAAAATGGTTATCACCAGGACCCATGACAGTTTTTCTTGTTCAGTAAAATACAGTGATCAGCTATTTCCAAGGGGTGGCTTTGCCCCACTGTTGTCCCCAGAGAGACAACACTGGGTTTGTCAGCTGGGGTTCTGCGCCCCTGGGCTATGGGGGGCTCTTGCATCAAATGCTGGAAAGGATGGCTGCTTGCTATTAGCCTCATTGCTTGTGGTGCTGATGCAGGGACTGGCTGGAAGGGGTCTGCTCCGGGTGGGAGAGGGTGTTATGGAAACATGTTTTAGACTTGTGAGAAACTATTAATTATTCAAGTCATGCTTCATAAATATTTCACAGTGGGTTTGCACGGGAAATCAAAGTCTGAATTATTTGCCAGCTTTTCACTTGGCTCCGTGAAGGAACAGACTAGAAGGGAGAGGGAGAAGGGGCATTCCCAGCATGGAGACCTCCTGGGACAGAGCTGGGGATGGGCCAGGAGTGTTGATCTGGGCCTTTTGTAGCTTTGACATTTGAGGGACTAACCCACACATCAGAACCTGGTTTGATTTGTGGGGAGAAACTGAGGGGAACCCAAGTTTGTCCCTGAAGCAGGAGAGTCGGGCAGGGAGTAAAGCTTGTGAGAGCCTTGAATGAAATACTGTAGGGGAGAAAAACCCATTAGCAAAGAGGAGGGCTGAAAACACAGACAACTGGTGTACATGTTTCTCTCTGTGTGTCTGTCTCTCTGTGTGTCTGTCTCTCTGTGTCTGTGTGTCTGTGTGTCTGTCTGTGTGTCTGTCTGTCTGTCTCTGTCTGTCTCTGTCTGTCTCTGTCTGTCTCTGTCTGTCTCTGTCTGTCTCTGTCTGTCTCTGTCTCTCTCTGTCTCTCTCTGTCTCTCT
>NC_034591.1:51665444-51727788 GCF_900095145.1 Mus pahari
TCTCTCTCTCTCTCTCTCTCTCTCTCTCTCTCTCTCTCTCTCTCTCTCTCTCTCTCTCTCTCTCTCTCTCTCTCTCTCTCTCTCTCCTGAACTATGGAGCCACCAGTATGCTCACAGACTCACAGTGACACCAGTATCTGTAGGTGCCCCATAGGTCATTATAATACCCAAACTCTGTCCCTCATCTGTGGAGATTTGAGCCCCTGAGATCCAGGAAACTAGGTGGGGAACTCAAGGTAACAGAGCAGGTGTGAGAAAGCCCAAACTACCCCCCAAAGCCCCTGAAATGAGACATAAAAGTCCCACTGTGGGCCCTGGGCTAGGCTTGTAAACTTCCTCCCTGTCCCAGATGGCTTCTGCCCTTGGAAGTGTATCATTTTCTAATAAACGGTCCCTGCTTCTGCAGCTGTTCACATCTGTCCAGTTCTTGGTTCCAGGACACAAGGATCTGGACATCCCTGTGGATGCCTGCTAGCATCCCCTTGCCTTGGCACCAGGAAGGTCTCAGCAGCCCTCTGAGCTCTAGAGGTCCCCAGAGGAGCTTGAGGAAACCTATGCCAAGAGCCCTCAGGAGAGGACTTTCTAGTGGGACTTACAAAGTGACCTCCCACAAGCCACCTAGCTGAGGGGACAGCAATGAGGTCTCAAGGCCACTCAGAATCATGAGCAGAAGGTAAATCTGTCCTTTCCCTTGACTATACAGGACTATCAGGGACCCTGGCATTTCACTCTCACTGGGAAACACCTAGCCTCCAAGATTTCATCCCTAAGTAAATATGGGGTAGAGGAAGGAGCTTACATTCTTCCTCCCTGAATGTCTACCCTAGAGGATGTGTGGCATTAGGCCATTTTCCTTAGAAGGTCCCTTCAACTATGAAAGTGACATAGTGCTTGCCTTGTAGCGGCTACCGTTTATGATTCCGTGTGGCGTCTCTCCTCCTCTTCACATCTCTTTTCCCTCCTCACGCCTGTCTTTTGGGATGAGTCCACAGGGTCAGTTTTACGCTAAGGAAAGTACCTGCCAGGCAAGTGCCACATGGAAGCCAGAGTTCAACCTGGATATACCTTGCCTTTCCATTGCTTCTTTGAAACTTTGTCTAAATACCCTGATTCAAGGACAACTCGCTCCAGGGTGGACACAATACCTGGGTTTCCTTGAGTAAGGAAACCCTGGCACGCTGTTAAAAGGTTGTCAGTGGAAAAGGAGGAAAAAGAACGCAGAGGGAGGAAGGGGCAAAGGAGGGACGGTTTCTAATGTCAGCCATGTGGGCTCTTTAGAAGCTCGAAAATGGAAAATGGAAGGATCAAGGCCAGAAGACTTTACCCTCTTCCCCCAGCTGCGAGTCGGGCAGCTTTGCAGCTCTGGAAGGTTCCAGAGGGAACTTGAGTAATATTCAGTGTTTGGGGTAAGGCTTGGTGAGATTACGGGAAGGAGACTGGTGAGTAGAGGGATAGAAGGTGGGAACCAGGGTGTGAATAGGAGAAATGGAAGGGGTCTGCAAGGTGCCATTAGGTACCGGACAGTTGAGAAAGGGGCAAAGGAGGTCATGAGAGGGTGGTGGATAAGCAAGAAAAGATGAGAGGCTGCTCACGATAGGATGAGGGTAAGTGGGGATGGTGGTGGTGTGCCAGGGCAGACAGGAGTGAGGGTGGCTAATACAGGGAATGGCACCACATGGGATGGGGACTGTATGATCTTCACCATTCTGTGTGAGAGATACAAGTATCATTTTCACTGTCCAAATAAAGAAACTGAGGCGCAGAAAAGCAGATCAGCTTGTCTGAGTTCTCCCAATTGAAAAGTGGCTGAGTTTAGTCACAGTTTCCAGGAATTACCCTGCCCCTTGGCCACACAGAAGATGCTGGGACCCAAGGGCCAAAGCAGCTTTCTTGCAGCCCTACAAGGAGGCACAAAAGCTAAATCTAGGTCTTTGAGACATCAAGGCTCTATTCCGACCCTGTTTACATGGGGCTCCCATGAATGTAGGCGGTGGGGTGGAGGCTCTGCCCTGCGATGATGGCCATAGGTTTCTGTGGCCTGCACCCAGCAAGGCCTTTGGCATCCAGGACTCACCATGAAGTAATAGAGCTGCGAGGAGCGGGCCATGAACTCAGGCCGACACACAGCCACGCAGATCTCCACAAAGCCCGCATGTTGGCTAGGCTTGGCCTCGCCCATCTCACACACGATCCTACAGAAACAAAGGAGATGACTCATGAGTCATAGGACTTGCAGCCATGGCCCACAGCAGGGCCCAGAGACGGAAGCTGGCCTGCGTGAGTTCAACAAGTGAGCACATACATGATTACATACAAGTTTATCTATTTGTATATGTACATATATTTTAAAGACAAGTGTAAAACATAGTATACACACTGTTCTAAATACCAGTTTATATTTAACAACTTTCTATGGTGCTTCTATCTAGGCTCTACATATGTAACTTCACTAACCGCTTTGTAATATTATGTACACATTTAAACCACCATGTAGGTCATAATCGTCCTATTGATGGGCATGTAAACATTCTGATTTTTCTCCTGCTTCAAAAAAAAAAAAACAAAAAACAAAAAACAGCCAAATATGTCAAGATACATATACCCGAGAATCATGTGTTTCTTAGAATAGACTTCACAGGAGGGAATATACTGGATTAAATGGTTTGCTCACATAGGGTCCAATGACGTTTCTCCAAAGCTGTACCAATTTGCATTTGTGTCAGTGGTCCATTGTTTTAGTTAAGACTAAATAGTCAAAATCTTTTGAAAGATTTTTTTTTCCAATATAGTATAGAAAAGATCTTACTTTAAGTCCAGTGATGACTACAGAGAATGTACATGTTTGTGTGTACTTTTTAAAATTGCCTTCCTTTGACTTCTCTACTAAAGCCCTCTCTCTAGTGTGCTGACCAACTGTCTTTTGTGAAACCTTAACTAAACATAGTCATTCTTATTTGTTGTAAACGCTGCAGTTATTTTCCTCCTGACTCTCAACTTCTTATCTGTTTTTTTTTTTTTTTAACTTGGTTTTCAGTATGTTCTGCTATATTAGCATTCAAAGGTATCTACCTGGCAGGACAGACTCATTTTTTACTTTTTTGTTTCTAGGTTTTGTAGAGTTTTTTTGTTTGGTCGGTAGGTTTTAGTGCTGTTCTGCTCTTTGTTCTGTTTGTTTTGTTGTTGCTGTTTTATTTATTTATTTATTTATTTATTTATTTATTTATTTATTTATTTATGGTGCTGGGGATAAAATCCAGGGCATTGTGCATGTCACACAAGCCCCTGTCACTGAGCCATCTGCCCAACACTGTTGTTTCTGTGTTATGTTTCTCAAAAATAACTTTGGAGGAAATGTCTTAGTGTGTGTGTGCGTGTGTGTGTGTGTGTGTGTGTGTGTGTGTGTGTGTGTGTGTNGTGTGTGTGTGTGTGTGTGTGTGTGTGTGTGTGTGTGTGTGTGCTTGCGTGTATTTACAAACAGCATAATAAAATAAAAAATATTTAGTGTGGGGGAAAAGAAAAAAAAAAGGACTAGCTTCTGTTGCATAAAATTAGAGGCTGTACTCTGCTTGGTCTCCTGTGTGTGAATGTGATACCTTGACTGTGTGCCTGTCTGCTGTTTGCTGTCTGCTTTTGTCTGAGGTGGCAAGACCCCAGCTTTATGATGGTATGAAAGGGAAGTGTAAGTCTGTAGACTCTTGTCTACAATCTTGCACCTTAACTTTTGTCTAGAATCTTGTACTTTGAATTTTGATCTTTTCTTGAGCTAGCCATGTGTTTATGACACTCTCTGCAAGGCTGGCCAGTGGCAGAGAGCTTCAGGTCCCCGGGAACTGGGGTCGACAGGAAGAAACAACATTTGTATCTGGTTAGGAATACACAACACATTTTTTTAATCTCATGCTGTATTCAATGTATGAAGGGTTTATCAAGTCAGAATTCCAAGGGCTGAGAATGCAGCTCAGTAGTAGAACACTTGCCTAGCATGCACACGGCCCTGGATTCAGTCCACACCCTGTCCAAAAGAGATGTAAAGTTGAGGAACATCTGTATAGTAACCCTTTGAACTGATGAATTCTCTATATTTATCATTGCTTCTGAATTTCTCCCATTATAAATAAGTCTGAGATAAGCATTCTTAAGTGTGACCTTTTACAGTCTGGTTGCCTAGGGAATGTTCTAGAAGCATTGACTAATGACTATGGAGCAGATTAGCTAAACCAGTGGTTCTCAACCTGTGGGTCACAACCCTTTTGGGGTTTAAATGATCATTTTCCAGGGGTCTCCTAAGACTGTCAGAAAACATATTTACATTATGATTCATAACAGTAGCAAAATTACAGTTATGATGAAGTAGCAACAAAAGTAATTTTATGGTTGGGGGGTCACAACATGAGGAAGTGTATTAAAGGGTCACGGGAAGATAGAGAACCACTGTGCTAACGGCGGTGGGGGACGGAGTGTGATACTGGAAATTGAACAAGGGGGTCAAGGGTCCCTCCCACTGAGTTATATCTCCAGCTTCCTTTTTCTGATCTTTCTCTTTCTTGATTTTTGGGACAGTCTCATTAAGTTGCCTAGGCTGGCCTAAAACTCACTCACTCTAGCTGAGACAGGATTTGAACATGAGACTCTCCTGCCTCAGCCTCACAAGTAGCTGGAATTACAGATCTGTCCTTAGAGTGCCATCTGAAACCTTTTTTCTGTTTTTCTTTTTGATCCTTTCGGGAGAGGGGATGGGGGAGAAAGGGAGAGAGGGAGGAAGCGCACTACATGCATGTGGTATGTGTGCGATGCATGCATGTGAGCCTGGCATGCATGTGGTGTGTGTGGGATGCATGCATGTGAGCCTGGGGGTGGATATGCCTGTGCACTCAAGGCCAGAGCAGGGTGGCGGAAGTCCCACTGCGTTTCTCTCACCTTACCCTGTGAACTAGAAGCTTAGAGCTAGGGGAGCTCCCGGGGGTCCTCCGTCTCTTTTCCCAGGGTGCACTGGAGGCAGCAAGGAGCTTCCAGCTGTGACTTTAAATCCATGTGTCCAAATATCTTCTTAAAAGTTTGTCCCAGTTTCCCTCCCACCACAAGTAAGCAAGCCAGTTGCATCTGGTACATCCTTTTATTTTTTGGTTTTGTTTTTATTGAGATAGCATTTCATGTCTAGAGTCAAACACACCAGGCTATTGAGGATGACCTTGAACTCCTGACCTTCCGGTCTGTGCCCATCTAGTTGTGAGAGTGCCCCTGTTTGGTTCGTTCTGGGGACTGAAGTTAGGGCTTTCTGCAAGCTAGGCAAGCACCCTATCCAATGAGCTCAATCTCTGGCCTCTTGAACATTAACTTTTAAAAGGTGTTCTCTGTTGCTTTCATTTGCATGTCATTGCTCTTAGGAGTTTTGGGTTCTTTCTGCATCTTGTGCGTTATACATTCTTGCTCTTTGCTCATTCGTGATAACTGTCTTTTATTTATAAAGCCTCTTTCTATGTTAAGAAGAAGGTATCTATTAACTGTGGCGGGTGCAACCAGATCCCCAGCTTTCGTTCACTTTTATTTTTCTTACACTGATTTCTGCTGTGTACATTTTTAAGTTGAATGAACTCAAAACCTCTCATCTTTTCCTTATGATTTATTTTTCTGCTCATGCTTCCCCTTCATGAAAGCAAATGAATTCACACCTGCATTCTAATCTTTCCATTTCATTTTTGTATCCCTATCTCTTTAATCTACCTGAAATTTATTTATGGTGTTTAATGTGAACTCAGGATCTGACGTTACTCTTTTCCTAGTATTAACCAGCACCATTTACTGAAGGATCTCACCTTTCCTTGTTGATTTGAACTGTCACCTTCATCACACTCTGAATTCTTACATGTCAGGATTCTTGCCCTGAGCATCCTATCTCACTCCATGGATCTAACTGATATCGCAACACTTTAATCATCTGGCTTTATAATAACATTGTTGACGCCTGGTCCACGGTGGGGGGGAGGGGGTGTTAAGCTTTCCCCACACCATGCTGTATCAGCAACTCTTGGCTCTGCTTTGATTTCAGGAAATTGTAGGAGCCACAGATAGATGTTCGGGTCACTGAGTGATGGTAGCTGAGAGGGGTGGTTCCAAGTCAGAGCGAAACCATTAGCGTCCCACCTGCTACCGATGCCATGGAGATTTCCCGATGGCCATCAGGAGGAATGGCATATGCTGCACCTACGTGGTTCTGCATCACTGAGTCTAGCAAGCACAAGTTCAGGGCACTGCCAGACCTGAGGAGGTTGTGCCAGCAGCCCTCATCTAAGGCTCACAGGATGGACGGTAGGTGACCGCGAGGTGAGGCAGGCTGGAATGCACCTTCTGCTGTGATGCCAAGCATTGTGTGTTTGTGTTTGCTGGTCTGGAAAGTAGTGTTTACTCATTTACCAGATGTGGCTCACCCCATCTCCCCCACTAGGTGGGTTTAGGGGTCAAGGTCGTCTGTTGAATGACCTTTCTCCAAGAGAAAATTTAGGCGGAGAGCGCACAGGCCTGGGAGTAAGTAAGGGATTTCATTTTCAGCCTCCACAGAGGACAGCCCAGGGCTTGCTTCCCATGGGAAAGCTCGTGGAGAGTTAAAGACAATAGAGAGAATTGAATTCACACTCCCTGGCAGACTTTAATTTTGCTCTTTCTCACCTCTTCGTACCCCACGAGGCCAGCAGCCATGTTCCTCCCTTTCCCTATTATTCCCATCCCTGACTACAGTTCCCAAGTATGGCATCTCAGTATCTTAGTAATACTGAAGGCAGAGAGATGACCCCACAGACACCCGAAAATGTTGTGTTAGACTTAGGGGCCATCCTCAGGATAGCTCATTATATGTATGAAAACACTCTATATATGAAAAACCACTCTATGTATGAAAAAGATTCCCCACTCCAAAATACTTCAGGTCCCAAGTATTGTGACAAGGGGCATCTCAAGGCTGTGGGTCATCTCTTCCCTCCCCCTTGGGTTGCCTCCATCTCCCAGGTAGCTCTCACTTACTGTTCAGCCGGGATGTAGCCGTCCACCAAGGGGCTGCATTCCACACCAGCCACTTTCACGTGTGAAGCAATGTCACGGAATTCCAGGCCCAAGTTCTCCCCTCGGATGGTGACCTTGGTGCCCCCTTCTCGGGGGCCTGTCACTGGGATGATCTGCAGGGAGAAGAAGGGGTGATTCTTCAGGCCCCATGAAGCATCACCACCCATTTGCTGAAGAGGCCCGGGCGTGGCTCTTTTGCATCTGTGAGCAGTTCCTCCAACAGGTCCAGAAAAGGTGTGGCGAGCAGTGGGTGTTATCCTTGGGTAAAGAATCTGTGTTTCTCTGTGGCCCTGGAAGCCACAAACAAAGCCCCTGGTCTATCATCCCATTTCATGGGAGAAGAGACTATAACTGCAGTGTTACTAAATACTGCCAGAGAAAAATCAGGAGAGACTTCTGTCATAAAATATAACTAACTCTCTTGCCCACCCAGATTCACATGTATTAAGGACCATCCCACCCAGTTTCAAGATGAACTGTCCTGTCTCCGTGTTATTTCTTTTCACGGAAAATCTCAAGGCACCTTCTTACATCTCCTTCTTGACAATCACTATTCAGGTTTGAGTTCCCCACCCTTCACAACCCTTCCTCCTCTCTTGAACTTCAGCTTCCTAAAGCAAGTGTCTCTCCAGGATCCCCTGCATACCTTATCAATGGCAGCAGGCTGTTGCAGCCGAGCCAACCTGCTGGCCTCTCCTCGAACATTTGGCATACCATTTACCTTCCTTGTCCCCTTGGCTTCTCATGGAAGTGGTTTTAATTTAGACTTTACCCTGGTATGCTGGTCAGAGCAACTGTCCTTCCCTCCAGAGATGTCGCCACGGAGGTTAAAGCTCATAATTAGAATGTAGGGGTTCAGCAACTAGGACTTGGCCTGCTTTGAGTTAGAGGCTGTGGACAATGAAAGTCATCTAATTGTTACTTCCCACAGGAAGGCCCTCTTCTGTTCCTGGTTTCAGAGCGCCTACAACCTGTAGTGAGGTCATTGTGGGAGATTCTGAATGACAGGAGTCTCTAGTACTTTCCAGAATGTCCCTCTACCCTACTCTACAAGGGTTGCATAGAGGGCAGTTCTGCACAGCTGGTAAAGCTGAAGAACCAAAGGCATTGAACTAGGCTATCCCTGGTGCAGCTGTTCTGGGGTTGGGGGGGGGGAAGCGCTGTTTACTAACTGAAGACTAGCAACTTCCTTCCTCTTATGGATCCCTTTGTGAAGGCACATGCTCGTAAGTAAGCATTGATATGCTATGTGAGTTTACATGAGCATATTCCCATTACAGTGGAAAACAGCCTTATTGGAGAAACCGGCCCATTTCTGTTCACATCGGGTGGGCAGATGTGTGGAAGGCAAGGAGAGGGTGCTTAGGTTCTCCCCCAATGCTTGTCCAGATGTTGGGTCTCCAGTGCATCCCTGGCACCTGGCAGGGGTGCCTGCACAGAGTTCCAGCCCTAGCTTGTCATCCTGTAAGAGGAATTTTATCTTTGAACCAATCCAAGTCCCTTGGAAGGCTGATGCCAGGTTGGAGGCAGTTAAGTAGCCCCCACCATGGTGCGATTTCTTTAATTTGTCACCTCTATCTTGTGATTTCTTGGATTCGGGCCAAGGAGAAAGCACATCCAGCTGATAGGTTTCAATGCACTGAGTCACTCAGCTCCACAGCCCCAGGGAGGGCTTAGCTGTTAGCAGCATGAGAGTAGCGGTCCCACAGAGAAGACACAGGATTGTGAATGGACTGGGAAGGAGAGATAGGGGTGTGGAAAAGTAGGCTGAAGGGCAATTACCCCCCCCCCCCAGTCCTCCAGCCTGGAAGTCACCACAGACAACAGTGAGGCGGGGGGCCAGGAGGAAGGCAGGGGGTTTTGATATCTGCATCACCAGGAATGCTGAGGATGGAGGGGTCCAGACAAGGGATGACTTCTGAAGGCCACCCTCAGCTGGCTGAAGGGGGTCTCACTCAGAAAAGCCAAGACCCCAGTGGCACGTTTTGCAAGAGCAGTATATGCCCTGCCACTGTGGTGAAGGAGAACAAGAATTCAAGACTCAGGAGCTTTGGGAGGCAACACCGTTTCCTTCCTACTCTGGTTATTGTAAAGCCACAGCTCTGACAATAGTCTCTAACCTGAGAAAGGAAGATAATAACCCTGACCTTCACAGAGCTGTGAAGGGTTTAATTATGTTCATCCCCAACCTCGCCAATTCATAGGTGGAAGTTCTAACTCATTTCATGACTTAGTTTTTTTTTGTTGTTGTTGTTGCTATGACCAAATACCTGAGAGAAGCAACATAAGGAGAAAGGACTTATTTTGGCTCATGGTAAAGGGGGTTAGATCAATCACGGTGGGGAAGGCATTGCATGGGGCTTGGTCCCTGGTGGCAAGAGCATATGGCAGCTGCTTGTTGAATGACATTGTCCACGAAGCAGAGAATACAGAAGGAAGTTGGACTCCAACCCCCCAGTGCTTACCTTCCATGGCCCCCCAGCTTAATTCCACCTCCTAAAAGTTCTACAATCTCCTAAAACATAACCACTACCTGGAGACCAAGTGTCCAAACACGCAAGCCTGTAAAAGACATTTCATATACAAACTACAATATTCTAGTTCTGCAAAAATGACTGTAGGTGGAGGTAAGTCTTCACAGAGATCATTAAGCATAAAAGAGGTCATTAGGACATCCTGGTGTGATCGTGGTATGATAATTGGGTCATTTTGGAGACACGCATAGGGGAAAACATGAAACTGGGACAGCTGATGTCTAACCCATTCCTCCACAGCCTTCAGAAGCAACCAATCCTGTGAACACCTTGATCTTGGACCTCTGCCTCCAACAGAGTGATAGTCTATGATGCTTGGTTATAAAATCTCCACAGACCAACAAGGCTTCGGTGCTGACTAACCAGGGATAGGAGGGGAATGTGCAAAACTCCAAAGCATCACACATACATATAGTCTAGGGTCATGGTCATCACTGCTCAATGTGGGTCTGGTCCATTAGCAAAACTGAGCAAAGCTGGGAGCCAGTGAGTCCTCCTGAGTCCTTTCTCCTTATGTTGCTTCTCTCAATTATTTGGTCATAGCATATATATATATATATATATATATATATATATATATATATATATGAATGATGGATCCTTATGTTGGAGAATATTTATATATTAAATATTTAGATATTTAGGAGAAGAGCAAAGATCCCCAGCTTGGTGGAAAATACCTTAGGTGGACTCACTGTCAGAAGTAGGGAATGGGATCAGGAGACAGAACTGTCTATATAAAGCCCAGGGGCAGCAGCCCCCTTGTTTAGACACTCTTGGTAGTGATTTTAACCAGAATGGTGATGAACAAGAAGGAGATAGGGGAGGCCGATGAGTTTCCCAAGCGTGCTACAAAGGAAGCACCATGCCTTCAAGCCAGTTCCTGGAACTCTCTGTGACATAGCAGACTCCTGCACAGGTGAGGCATGCTGATGGAGTCCTACACAGACCCTCCTCTGTCCCCACTACCTGTGTGCTGTGCTCTTCCCTGCTCTTCTCTGCTCTGCAGTTAGACTCATGAACTGCGTTCAGATATACTTCTACAGCTTAGGTCTTACTGGTGCAAGTACTGGTGTCTCTCTGCTGCGGTTTTCTGCTGCTGCTGCCCAGAGCTGGGCTCTGTCCCCTGGACCAAATGTGTCCATAACTTTTGGTCAATGTTTAGTGATGCTACTGCTGATAAAGTTTCACAGTCTTGCCACTGAAATGTCTGGTCAGGAGGAAGGGAGATGGAAGAAAGGAGGGAAGACTAAGACTCTAACAGGTAGTGGGGCCCCTTTCTGTCTCCAAACTTCCTGGGTGAAGGAAAGGTCTCTGAATCAAGCCTAAGCTTCCAGAAGAAGCTGGGGAGGAGACTGAGGCTTTGGCTGGCTAGTCGGAGCATCTACATCTACCTGATGATTGATGCGGGTGACCAACAGCATAGCTAGGCACTATCTTAAGAGGCCTATGCCCTGGCAAGATATAAAGTAGCTCTGCAGCCTGAAGTGGGCTACAGGTGGAACAGCGGCTTACCTCTGTGATCCGAGGGTTGGTGCACTTGCTGTTAGCCCCCGACAGTTCCAGCCACCGGCTCTCATGGGCAGGGCAGTGCTGGCGCAGGGTACACTGGCCTGGGCTCTGACACCAGCCACACTCGAAATCCGGGTCAGCCTTGAGGCACAGCCCACAGCTCTCGCGCATGGCCCCACACTTGTAGAGATAAACTTTGGAAGACAAGAACAAGAGGAGCTTTGGGATGGGAAGGGGCTGAGAGTGGCCACCGGGAAACTGTGAATCTCCATTTGGTCTCAGCCATCCTTCCCAGCAAGCTCCACCCACTCTTCTCTACTCCTGGGAGCCACCCCAGGACAGAGCCCAGGGTCAAGAAGTGACAGGCAAAAGTGGACAAGTGGACAGAACCGAGCAAGGTCTGTGAAGAAAAGCTCAAAGCCCAAGGGAGATTGACAGCTGCTGGGAGGTAGAGACGAGATGACAGAGATGGCATCTTCCCAGGAATGCAGTGTTGTTCTGCCCTCTCCTTCCCTCCCTTATCTTGCTCCCACCCTGCCCTGTCTTCTCCACCAGCCCTGGCCTCTTCACACCTTTATTCTGAGCTGGGTTGTCAATGTTGAAGTGTCCATTCCACACGACTGTCAACTCCACTGGCAGGTTGTTGATCTCCATCCCTTCATAGGAATACTGCAGCCAGATAGAGGGGGCAAGGGAAGAGCAGAGAAAAAGCTGTTACAGAGACCTCTATGGAGACCTGAATACTTAGCCCAGAGCACACAGGGTTAAGAGCTAGTCAAGGCTGTGTATGTGTATATATTTATGAACATGCATACATGTATGTATGGTCAGATGGAGGGACAGAGATGATAATGCAGAAAGTGGGGCTGGGACTCTATAGAATACCTCGCTGGTAACGCATCTGTGCAGCAATCTATCTGTGCAACAGTATATCTGCACAGGAACAGATCTGTGTAAATAGTACATGCATGGGAACTGGTTCAAGAAAGAGACCACAACAGTCATGCAGGGACTCATAACTGATCAATGTGCTGAAAATACGTGATAATGAGTGCTTTGACCCAAAAGGAATATGGCTATCAACTCTCATGTCCAGGGGAACCCCATCAAGGCCAGGGAACATAAGAGGACATAGAAAGATTATAAAAGCCAAAGGATGGGGAGGAGTGCGGTGAAATGCTGTCTTCTGAACAAGATATGGGTACCATACTCATGAACTCATAGCAGCTGTGGCTACCTGCACGAGACATGCACAAGATCTGTCAGTCTATTTGTAGTATGGGTGGATGAGGAACTCATAAGGCCTCACCAACTGAGGAGGAACTAGCAGTTAAAAGCTGGTAGCAGGGGATTGCTTTTCTTTGGGGATATGGCCACTGGTGAGTTGCCCATATTCCAGCAGATAGCTCTTTACTCATGCTTATATGGATAGCAGTAAAAGAACTAATTAGGTTATTAAGAAAAGAAGAAAAAATGGGAGGAAGAGGAAGAGGAGAAGGAAATGAATTTATGAGTTTGGGAAGTGTGTGTGTGTGTGTGTGTGTGTGTGTGTGTGTGTGTGTGTGTGTTCCTGGGAGAGTAGGAGGGGAAAAACTGGGAGTGGTGGTATGATCACATTGTGTTGTACAAGTATGGAATTCTTAAAGGGAAAAACTACAGAAACAGCTTGGATCAACTTCTAATTCCACGAGTCTCAAGGAGAGGGTAGCAGGCAGGACTTTAGTTCAGGAAAGAGCCTTTTTCTGTCTTGACTGCCGAGGGAACTCTGGTCAATGGGCTCTGTCTGGTTGCAACTCTACAGGGAACTAACTCTGACTATCAGAAAACATTCAGTGAAGGTTGTCTCCTTTCCAGGAGCCTAGAATGAGAGAGCACTGAGCACAGGCAGAGAGGGTGAGTAGCAATGAGTAAGGAGTGATGCTCAAAGGGGAGGAATGATAAGAGAGAAGCAGATCCCATAGAAGCTTTAGGGAAGGTAAGGGTATCCTATGCTCCCACCCTGTCCCTGTTGCCATCAGTACAAGCCTAGGAATCTGAGAAAGATTTCAAATGCACTCAAGTCCAGCTTCCCACCACACTGTTACCCTGTTACCCTGAAATGATGGAGGATACCCTTGCACCGAGCTTGTCATTTGGATCTACTGCCTGCTCTCTTCAAGGGTGCTCTGAGCAAGGGTGGGTCCTGAGTGAGATGGGGCTGGATGGTGGGAAGAGGATCCTGACATGGGGATGCTGGGTACAGCAAGAAGGCTCCATGTGTGGCAGCCCCTGCTCTGCTTCCAACTGCAATTACTGGTCAGTGAAGAGAGAGGCAGGGACAGAGGGAGCTTAGCTTGCACTGCTAACCACTGCCTGCCACTTTTCTTACTATACCAGCACACTTCCCTGTCACAGCGGGTAGGATACAGGTATTGAATTGTGACACGTTTTCTGTTCAGGACTGGCTGAGAACTGGCATTTTGTTGAAAAGATTCATCCACTGGGCTTGGTTAGAATTCATACTGGCAAATCCAATGGGCTCTTTCAGCCTGGCGCTGAAGTTGGAGGACCTAGACTGGTGTGTGTGTGTGTGTGTGTGTGTGTGTGTGTGTGTGTGAGATGGTGGAATCTGTCCCTTCTCTAAGCTAGCTACAGGACTTCCAGTGAGCTACAGATAATAGATATTGCTGGCCTGGTTCACCAGGCCAGCAATGTCTGGTGAGGATCCCAGCACACTGTTCATATTCTCACTCAGCAGATCTGTGACTGACACCTGCTGGGTACAGAGAAGAAAGCAAAGGCTCCTTGCCCTGAAGAAAGGACAGCAGAGGCTTTGGCTCAGTACAGCTGCATCCCCCACATCTGAGAAATATACTCAGGAGCCCTCAGTAAATGTCTGAAACCACAGCTGGGATCTAACTCTGCTCTTTCTATTTTTGCACATACTGTGAAAAGTAAAACTGTAGGTGGGAGAAGTCAACTTAACCACCAGGAAGTCCCTGAAACCAACGATATTCATTGGGTCCCTCCCTCCCTCCCAGAGTAAGCAATAAAGTTACAAAGAAGCCTCACAGACAAGTCAGGCTACAAAGACTCTCAGACCCAGCCCCTGCATGGAAGAAGCAGAAACCAGCAGAGCTGCTGGAGAGGGGTTTAAACCAACCTCATGCAACTGGAAAAAATGCTCTCCAACCTGTTGAGCTGACTCCAAGCTGTGCAGTATACTCCACGTTCCCAGCTTTTGGAGAAGTTACGCATGCTGGAGTGGGCTTGGTGATGCAGCTGTCATTGAGTCATTTCTGTCCCTGTGAGCAATCCCTCACCCATACTCCTGTAAGTAACCCCAATAAAACCCATTGTTTCTCTAAGTTGGACTCTGGTGGTGTCCATACATTCGTCCGTCCTGGGTTCCCTAACTGGAGTGAGGATACACGTATGTTGTATCTCCTCAGAAAATAAGTTTTGTCACACAACATTGGATCACCCCAAGTTATGTCACTCTAGCCCTGTGGAGCAGACTAAGGGCTTCTCATGAGAATGAGGAGTGAGGTGCAAATCCCAGGACTCTAGCTCAGAAGTGGACAATTCCACTGTATGGAAATGGGGATGTTTTTATAGAGTTTTTTCCCCTGTGGTTCTGCTGTTGACCAATAAAATAATAAACCTACCAGAGATATGGAGTCAGGGGCTGCCCAAAGGAGGGAGGAGGAGACAGCCTCCCTTTTGTGAGAGAAAGCAGTGGGGTACTTGCTGACCTCTCTCCCAGTCTCCTCTTCCCCATTCCATCCCTTCTGCTTCTTTGCAGACCTATAATCCCCAGTGTGGTGAGATGATTAAGGACTCAGGCTCCCCACTGGAGGCCTTGGGTAGAGTCATCTGGTCTACCCGAGCAGGGATATTTGGCACCACTGGACATCCTCAGACTTGAGCTTTGGAAGGTTATAGGGATGACTAAGTCAGGCTTGAAGCCTCTGTCTGTCTCTCAAGTCAACTCTAGCCAGGACCTAATGTGGGAACAGCAGGTGTTAACTGGAATGGATTTGGCCATAGATCAGTGAAGTCTTCAGGCCCCCCTCAGGATGATTTTGAAATGACCCAGGAAGGAATTTACAAGAAATTCTTACTATGCATGTATGAGATTGTGTGTGCAAACATGAATGTTAATATGTATGAGTATGTACTTATGTATGTATATGTCACATACACACATAGAAGGGGAGGGGAGAGAGGGAGGGAGGGAGGGAGGGAGGGAGGGAGGGAGAGAGAGAGAGAGAGAGAGAGAGAGAGAGAGAGAGAGAGAGAAACACGACCACTGACCAAAGTTTGGGTCCCTCATTTGGAAAGTTGGAATTAAGAAACATAACACGCCTTGGATGATTGCCATGTGACCTGGAGATAATACACACAGAGCTCGAAGTATAGTGTCTGTCACCTGCTCAAAGCCCCGAAGACTGCTGCGTGTTTTGATCTGAGTGTATACACCTGGGGACGCTCTGTGAAACTCTATTTGTGCTGCCTGTGTTTATGTTTATGGGGAATAATAATAGCAGCCACGAACTGAGTGTTTCCGTGCCAGACACTTGGTACATATGGAGCTGTGTGCACATGAGACTGCTTATGTGTTCTGCTGCGTGCACATGTCTGTGTGCATTTGCCTTTTGAAGAAAATTGAAAAACAAAAGACTCTGTGGATCAAATACACTGGGCAATGCCTTTTCTTTCTTTCTCCTATTTTCTGAGGTTGCAACTGGGAAATACTGTAGACATCATTAACCCCAGGTGCCCTCAACAGTCCTGAGTCTCTGGGGAATTCTCTGTGTTCTGCAGATCTGCCCTCTCTAGGTGACCTGCATCTATATGGGACACATAGGGCACGGTAGGAACTCTCTGTGTGTCCCCAGGCTGGGCAGCTTGGACCATCCCTCTGACCTCCCTCACTCCGCTACACTTAGCATTTATATAGCTCTCTGCAATCAGCAGACAGTTCATCTGTACAAAGTTCGGGGCTGCACAGGACACAGAATGCAGGAAACAGGAGAGATTGCAGGCTCCTGAAGGCCAGGGGGTTAAGTGTCTCAATCAAGGCTGGTGTACCTTCATCTCTCTGGTGATGACTTCTTCATCCCCTTAGGGTCGTATGGCCCCCAGATCTCTCTCCTGGTATGGCAGGGAAGATCTCTACAAGGAGTTATTCTTGTCTCTGAACAGAACTCGCTTGTCCCAAGTGCTGAGAGATTCTGCTAGGGACTTCTGTTGTTTGAATAAGCAAGCCCCCAAAGCACTAGAATACAGCGGGAGTTGGTTGGGGCACTGTGTCTATTTCCAGGGCTCTCGCTGGCTTCATGGCCTCCTTCCCTCTTTGACCAGCACTGCGGTGGGCTGGTGCCCTTTGCAGCCCACTCATGCTCGTGACCGCCAGCCTGAGAGGAGGTGGCAGGCTCTATTATTAGCATCACTTGACATTTTCCTGGAGCTTTGGTCTAAAGTAGGCCACGCATCCCTACAGCGGCTCCTCTGTGGCTGCCTGCAACCATCCCTCTGCTCCTCCCACCGTCCCCGGGAGCTATAGGCACTGGCCCCAGGCTTGGCCCCAAACAGCGGGTCTGAAAGTGCCCCCATCTGCCTTAATCTGCCAGATTAAGGAAGCTACATGGCATCCTGGCTGAGATCACCTCTTGGGATCTACCTGATCTCCCCATGCCCCCAGCCTCCCAAAGATGCTCCTGGGGACAGTCAGGGCTGAGCCTTCCTGAACTGTAGGATTCCAAGAGATCTAGTAGGGACAGGAGATTCCTCTTGAATCTATTTTGAAGTTACCACTCCGACTGTCTCAGTGCCCGAGACTTCTCACTAGGGTTGTTAAAGTAAAAAAGGTCATGTGGGCAGAGGTCGCTGAGGTTGTTTGAGAGCCCTGATGCCCCAGAGCTAGCTGAAACTAGACCTGGCTGAGAACAGAGCAGTGGGAGTCTCTGCAGACACCCCCCCCCCCCAAAGGGCCCAACACTGTCCTTGGTGGTTGGTCAGAGACTTGGCTTCTGTATTCAGCCAGCCACAAGCTTCCACATTTTCCAGAAGTAGACCTGGAAGCATCTGGGGCTGAGAACTCATAGAGGCCTGGGCCTGTGCCAGAAGCACACATAAGCACAGGGTCTTGAGCGCTGGGTTTCCAGATGAAGGGGTCCCCATGGGGGGAGTGTGTCGCCTTCTGAGTCCTTAAACCCTGGGCATTAGAATCAGACAGAGAAGACAGACACCCATACTGTCCTGCTGTATATCCATTCATGCTGCCTGGGTGCTAGCACCAAGTGCTCATGGGACACCATGGAAGAGGGAGGGGACAATGCTGGCCTACCCCCTTGTACCCTTTTCTTAGGCACCCCTAGTGTCAACCTCATATCCAGAGACTCTCCTGTGACTACCAAGAGCTCACTGGACAAGTGACCCTTGGTCGATGGTTGTGGAGGACACAGCAGTAAGACCTTCCGTGGACATGGTAATCCAGCCTGCTTTTTGGTCCAGCACCGAAGAGAGCAAGCCACTGGTCTAAACCAGCTTCTTGGAAGGTCAGTTAATTCCCAGGGCACAGAGGAAGGTATGACTGGGGATTTATAAGCTCAGGTTAGACTATGCATGGGGTTCCAGGGGCACCTTATGACATTTGTGACCCTCTCTCTGTGACCAAGGTCCCAGAATCCTCACTCCAGACATTTTCCCACACTCTGGGGCCACTTCTCCTGAGAAGACAAGCTGCCTTCTCTATGACCTGAAATCTCACTGTATCTGTGGAGCCCAGTGGGGAACCCCATCTCCCCTTCTCTTCTTGTTTGGGGGAGAACTACTTGAGCCACATTATTTGGGGCTGATTTGCTTGAGCTCAAGATAGTTGATGACACAGCTAGTGTCCCCTGTACTTGCAGGGTTAGAACACTGCAGAAATCTGGAAACGAGTCTGGCTGGCTGTAGAAGTAGGAGAGGTATCCCCCCTCAACTCCAAGAGGCTGTGGGAACAGATCAGCCCCTGCGTTGCTGAGTGACACAGAGCAGGCATATGTGTTTCTCTGAGCCCTATTTCTTCCCAGACTCTTTCCTAAAGGAAAATCAGGGATTTCCTTTGCAGTTGGGCCTCAAGTTACACTCTCAAATAAAGCCATTGTGTTTACCTACTCAATAGCAACTAGATGTGTGGTTCGGAGACAGCATGACACATGGAGGAGAACTCTAAAGCCAGCCTCTTCTCGCCAGTGTGACCTTGAGTTAAGTCACTCTCCTTTGGGCAGGGGCAGGTTGCCTGGCAGCAAACAGCAGAGCATCAGCTTCAGGGTTTTGATTTGCTCTCAGGTGCCCTGCTAAGACTTGCCCACAATTCAAATTTTATACTTTTTACATTTTGACACTAAATAGGGCACCCAAATTACATCAATCTCAGCTCCCCAAACTTGGATCTGCCCCCCAACCTGGGCCTTTATATTCTTTCCCTTCGTCTCCTCTCTCTCTCTCTCTCTCTCTCTCTCTCTCTCTCTCTCTCTCTCTCTCTCTGAGACAGAGTTTCTGTAGCCCATATTAGGCTCAGACTTGTGGTCATCATCCCGCAACAATCTCTCAAATGCTGGGGTTATAGGCACACTTCTGCTTCTCTGTTATGCAGTGAAGAACCATATGGGTTTTCAATGCTGGAAAACATCATAGGTCCCTAAGTCCTTAACCGGACATCAGCTGATCTTTAGCATCTAGGGGAAGAGAAGGGAGCCCGGATGAGTGAAAGGGAGCAGAATCAGGGCTTGAAGGCAAAGTGGGAAGGAAAGGAATAATCTTGGTGGAAAAGGGCACATAGTCAGGGACACGGTTCCCTAAGGATCCAGTGGGCAGCTGTTGGCAGCCTGAGGACTGCTGACCCCCACTGGCAGAATGTAACTTTAACTATGGAGCTTATAAACACTGGGCAGGGGACATCTGATCCAAGCCAATCCCATTGCAACAATGGTGGTTGATGCTGTTACTTGATCTGTCCCCAGGCATTCTTTGCTAAGACACAGCTTTTGTGTAGGATTAACGGCAGTGGTTGGTGGGCTTTTCGGGGCTTGAATGTAACACTTAAGTCAGGCTAGGTGAGAAGGAAAGGCCTAAGTCTTCCTTCTTGAGCATTACATCTGTCCACAGACAGAGCATCAGAATACTACACTGGTCCAAAAGTATGTCTTGGGCAGGTGACCCTGATCACACAATGGCTACAATCAGAGTACACAGCTAGTAGATTTTTTTTTGGTAGCCATTAAGACCATAGGTTCAGGGACAGGATTGGACAGGCAAGAGTAGGGATAGGAAAAGAATTCCAGTGGGCAGGGATCCCAGGGATCTATGGTATAACAAGCCCAGCAGAGCTGAGCTGATGGGGCTCATTGAGCCATAGTCACAGGGCCAGGAGGGTGACTCACCGAGGTGTTCTGACACTGCACACTGGAACTGTTGAAGCGCAGGGCAGGTACCCTCTGCTCGATGCCCTGGATGTTCAAGATGCACTCGTAGCCTCTCTGTCCCGATTGAGGCTGTGGGAGGTTCTTAGCCTTCAGAGTGATGGGCTTGATCACCTCTACTGGAACCAGGATCTTGTCCACTCGCAGCAGCTGAGGGCAGTCCTGGGGAAAGAAGGCATGGCTCAGCTTCAGCATGTGGGACACCAAAAGCCAGTGACCTCTGTAAACATTACACAGATGTTGACCTTTGTTTTGTAATAGCAGGTTCCCCAGATGGCCACGCGCCTCCATGAGGGAAGGAGTAGGGTGAGAAATCTCAAGTGTTAGTCTCCCCTTTATCCTTGTCCTCTTCAGGTTAATTTTAATGCCAGTTTATACCACCCAAGATGCTCTAACAGTCCCCTCCCAATTCCTTTCCTTCCTTGGCAGAGACTGACCCTGCTGTCTGGGCATCCTGCTCCTCTAGGGACTGATGGCATCTTTGCCTGCCAAGTTCCAGGCAGCCAGGAGTGAGGACAGATTGGCCATACGGGGAGATCCACATGGAGGCAACAGCCTGGGCCTCAGCTCTGTCCATAGAACTCAAATCTGGACCACAGCTGGGGAAACAGAGAGGGCCTCTAGTATGTGGGCTGAGTGCAGCATTTGGAAATATTCTGGAGTGGTATTCAGTGGATTTTTCAGTCTAGAAGCTTCTGAGTGAATGTTGAGGATGATTGAAACGGAAGAAATGCCCCCTCAGGGCAGATACACAGTGTTCCTCCTTGATGCCTGCAACTGCACTGTTAGCCCTGGGACCACAGAGGACCTTTGCCCTGGACGAAATGAGTCACTGGGCCCCTTTCTTTTGAGATACTCAGCACTAACTTGAGAGGCGACGATGGGCTTAGGGGATAACAGAGTCAGAAGACGATATGGTGGGTACTCTGTTTTGTGCCAGGAAGGTCCCACTATCCCCAGGTTTGCCCCTCTGTCCAGGCACTATCAAACTAGATGACTTTTGAGCAGGCTGACCAGAGCAAGCATGTCCTTCCTTGGGATGCTCAGACACAGTGATGGTCTCCATGGCGTGATACTGATTAAACAAACTATGGGGGAAGGATACTAGAGGGATCTTATAGATAACTGGAAGCTGTCTCTCAAAGCAAATGAGCCACTGATTCCTTATGTCACTGACAGCTGCCCCAGGATGATACTGAGCTTCTGATCCTATATACCTCTATACTGAGATTCAACATCCCTTTGTCTATTAGATAGGAAGTGGGTATCTTGAGAAGAATTAGGAGCAGCACACAGTGATATCCCATCCTTCAGAAGTCCCCCAAATAGCTAAGGACAGAAACTTAGACAAATCCTGTATGCCACATTCACAGTAGCATCAGTGACAATAGCTGAGAGGCAGAAGTATCCTAAGTGTCTGTAGATAGATGAAAGTATCTATCATCTATCTATCTATCTATCTATCTATCTATCTATCTATCTATCTATCTATCTATCTATCTATCCATCCATCCACCTAACTACCTACCTACCTACCTACCTACCTACCTACCTACCTACCTATCTATCGATCTATCTATCCCTATGTCTATCTCTATCATCAAAATCTATATCTAATTATGCATATCATACCCACACAATGGAAAAGTATCCATCCTTAAAATGGGGTTAAAATTCTGACCCATACAACAACATTGCTAAACACTGAAGACATTATGCTAAGTGAGATAAGCTAGCCCCACAATGACAAATTCTGCATGACTCCCTGTGCACAGGACAGCTCGATAGAGTGGTCATATTTCAAGACAGAAAGGAGAATGATGATATCTAAAATAAGGGGAAACGGAAATATTGCTCTACAGGGAGAGTTTCAGTTAGGGATTGTGGGGTTGGATATACAGTGTGATTGTACTTATCTGGACCCTCGAAATAGGTTAGAATATTCTTTTCATTTGTGTGTTTCACTGCCATTAAAACCAACCAACCAGAAAACTTAAAACAGAGAAGTGGCAAAGCCTCAGGGAATTAAGAGACTAAGGGTGAGGACATACCACAGCCTTGATCTTCCTCTTACAGGAAGTCCTAAGGTTTTGAAGAGGTGGGTATCTAGGAGCTATGAGGCACTCACATAGTGAGTCTTAGAGGCTCGATTTCTGTCCACCAACTGAATCTATCTATCTAGTCCCTCATGCTCTGACAAGATGTGAATGTGGTCTACATAAGCAAGAAGAATGGTTCCTTGGAGAGATTCGTGCTTAGACTGAATAGGAGGTTCACGGGCCTAAAAGACTATAGATAGCAGTTCTATGAAGAACTGCAAGTCATGTGCCAGTCCTTGGGGAGTGTAGACCTATCTGCTCCTAAGTCTGGATGGTCAACCTTGCAGATATCTGGGCCTGGGATCACATTTGGTGAGAGAGCCAGGTGCACTGATACACCTCCACACCCCTAACCAAGTGTTGCTACCCATGATCAGTGCCAGGGAGCCTGGAGTTCCATACGCCTCTGAACGATCTGACAGACCCCTTCCTAAAGGAGAAACTGAGTCAGGGTGAGGAAAAAAAGAACTCAATGTTGGCAGAGGGGCATCCTTCCTCCCCTTTGTGAAAGAACAGGTCCTGGTGAGTAGAACCCCCTCTGAATGGAATCTCTCAGCCAGATGGAGCAGTGACACCCATTTACGCAGGGCTGGAGCCCTGCTCTGTCCAGAAGATGGCAAGAGCCAAAGCCTTCCTCACTTGTCCCTGTAAGATTCTCACTGAAGCTTGTTAGGAGTGCTCTAATGAGTCCTGATTAGCAGTGGCCCCATAAAGGCCTAGTTTGCATATAAAAAGGTTGGCAGTTCTGAGAGGAAGTTCATTAATAATAATTGGAGAGGCCCTGGGATGGGCTGGACACCTCTTCCTCTAAGTAGTGCTGATGTTTGACCCCTGTGCCCCTGCTTAATTGAAATGTAAAACGGCAATTTTCCCCTAGGCAACAAGGCATGAAGAGGCCATCTCCACCACCCTGCCCTTCCTCCCACCTATCATCCCAGACTGACCTGCTGTCTGCTAAGACGCCAGGTGCAAAGCCACCTACAGACTCATGGGAAATGTCAGTTGCCACACTCCTCAAAAAAAAAAAAAAAAAAAACAAAAAAAAAAAACCAAACCTATTTGTCAGCCTAGGGGCTAAGGGACTCTGAGCCCCTGGTCATCAACATTTGGGGTTCTGTGGCTAGAGAGAGGTGCTAAGAAGTCATAGAACTGAGTTGGTGAGTCCCTGTTTCCACCTGCTCACTCATTAAGAGTGCTCTTGTCATTGGCTGACCTAACTCTGGGATGACAATTCTTCCTCCAACTGTATGTCCTGGAGATCGCATGAGTTACCATGGGTACAGCTCCGAGAAAGCCAGCATCCAGCAAGTGTTCCTTCTTTCCTCGCCTCTCTCAGCTCAGGTTGCAGCTCTGTCCTCCTTCTTTTCCAAATTCTTCCTCCGACATATAGGACCCTTTTAGCCCACTCCTGCCTCTCTACCTTTACCAGGATTATACCACTTCCCATCAGTGTATTCCAGCCTTCTAGACTTCCTGTCTCTCTCACTGGACCTGACTCATTTCAATGCCTTCGAGTGCCCCAAGCATAGGAGAGACAAGTGTGGAGGCATGTCTTCTGTCTGGCCTCTCTGACTGAGAGTCCTGAGATGGTTCTGTTCTGGTAGGCAGAACCCTGTAACCTTGAGTTAGAATGGCATTGATCCTATTTATCTATTTATTTATTTATTTCACTTTATATCCAAATTGCAGCACCTCCCCAAGTCTCCCCCCCCCACAGCCCCTGCTTCCTTGCCTTCTCCTCTGAGAAGGGGAAGACCCCCCACCCAGGTACCAACCCACTGCGATGCCTCAAGTCACTGCAGGACTAGGCACCTCCTCTCCCACTGAGGCCAGACAAGGCAGCCCAGCTAGAAAAACAGGATTCACAGGCAGGCAACTCAGTCAGTGACAGCCCCTACTTCAGTTGTTGGAGAACCCACATGAATAGCAAGCTGAACATCTGCTGCATATGCATAAGAGGGAGGTTAGAGCCAGCCCATGTATATGCTCTTTGGTTGATGGTTCAGTCTCTGGGAGCCCCCAAGGGTCCAGGTCAGTTGACTCTGTTGGTCTTCTTGTGGAATTCCTATCCTCCTCTCCTGGTCTCTCAGTCCTTTCCTCAGCTCTTCTACAAGACTTCCTGACCTCTGGCTAATGATAGGCTGTGGGTCTCTGCATCTGTATCAGTCAGATGCTAGGTGGAGCCTCTCAGAGGACAGTTATAGTAGGCTGCTGACTGCAAGCATAAGAGAGTATCATTAATAGAGTCAGGGATTAGCGCTTGCTCATGGGATGAGTCTGAAGCTGAGCCCGTCATTAGCCATAGAACTGAATTGCTTTTATTTGTATATTTCACCACCATTAAAACCAACCAACAAACCTAAAACATAAAGGCATAGCCAAACCTAAGAGCAGCAGGTGGGGCTGTGGTGAAGATCCACCACAGGCTTGTTTTCTTCTCACAGCAGGTCCCAAGGCTCCAAGGAGATGGGTCTCTGGGAACCATGAAGTACTCACACAAGGAGTCCTAGTGGTTCCATTACTGTAGCCCACTGCATCTATCTGGTCCCCTGGGTCTATCTATTTGTCAGAAGTAACATTCTGCTTCTACACTGCCACAAACTCTGAGACTCACTAGTCAACCAATGGCATTGGGTATGCTCACCACACCCTCCCTTCACCCATAAAATGAAGACATAGTCTGAACTGAATGCTTTTTATGGTCCTGGATATTAGGACATAATATGAAATGTATCATTTGGGCTTTTCCTTTGGTTCTTGGCATGCTGCTTCCAGAACCCTTGGAATCTCCTGAATGATTCTGGGGATAAAAACTTTCTGTTGTTCTCAATAAGCTCCTTTTAACCAGACTTGAGTTTATGCCGGTGAAAAGCTCATCCGAGAATGGGGTCTATTTGCTAGCTAACTGGGATGAGAGCATCTTTCCAGATACTGCAGAAGAGAGAGGAACTAAAGGTTAAGTTCACTACCAGTGGCCGGTGTGGTAGTGGATGTTGGAAGAACCTTTTAAGAACAGGATTGCAGATCAAATAGAATACATTTCACCTCCTCTGATCTTACAACTGTTCTCTGGAGTAAGTCCGCTGGTTGAACTTCAAGAGGAGTTAATCAATCACGTCTACATAAAGGAACAGCCATAGGAACTCCACACAAGAAGCTCAGGAGATGCTTATTGGTTACAAGCCCAGACTGCTCTTACAGAGGACTGGAATTTGGTCCCTAGCACCCACACCAGGCAGCTCATAACCATATGTATCTCCAGCTTCAAGAGATCTGATACCCTCTTCCAGCCTCCTCTGGTATATCTATATACACGCACACACTAAAAATAAAAATAAACCTTAAAAAACTAACAACCTCACATGAAAGAGCCAGGAACTTCCTAGTTGGATGGATGTCCAGGGATAACATGCACATGGAGCAGGAGTGGAAGCCCCAGGCTCCTCCCCACAGATCTTGTTTTTGACAGTTTTCACTTGCTCTGTATCCTTGGCAGCATCTTTTCTAATAAGCCAGGGAATGTAAATAAATGTTTCTCTGAGAGTTGTGACCCGTTACAACAAAGCATCAAACTTGAAGAGATTTGTGGAGTAGTCAGTTGGTGAGAAACACAAGTGAGCATACTTGGGACCTGTGACTATGACGGACATTCTAATAGGGAGGGGTGGGGTGTGAGCTTGTGGAACTGAGCCTTTTAACCTGTGGCATCTGACACTAACTCCAGGTAGACATCACCACTGAAGCAAGTGGTAGGCTTCCTAGCTGCTATCTGGAGATTAGAGAGCATCTTAGTAAGGAGATGTGACACACGTGATGTCATGGATGTAACATATGAAGAATGGCTCATCTTCCTTCTGCTTTGCTCCATTATTAGCTCCACAGATGATCTGAGATTCACCAGCAAAGTATTTTGAAGCTCAACTTTTCCATCTCTATAATAGGAATAACAATATCTCCTCAAAAACAATCAAGAACAAACAATAACACACACACGCACACGAACGGGATGATCAAATATATTTCTTTACAGGTTAACTTAGTTAAAAATGTGGGATTTAAAATGCCAATCAACTGGATTAATGGTAAACATCAAGGGTGAATGAACTCGACGAGGGGGTATAGCTATTTATCAGCAGAGAAGTATTTTATTATTTTAATCATTGGTATTTTCAGCCCAGTATTTCCTAGCAGTAGACACTAGATATGGTAGAAATTCTATGCTACTGTTATCATTCTAGTTGATGTAGTTAACTTGGTACATGGACTTAGTCACTACCCCCATCACATATGATCTTGTTTTGTAACACAACTCATATCATCATCCTGATATTTCAATGAAGACGATTCAAATAAGCGGTAACCTCAGGACTCACAAATGGTAAGTCAATAGTTTCTTCTGCTCGTCCTATTTTCAGCCACAGATGATTATCTAACCCCATACTGATTCCCTCCAAAACATACTGCCCTTCTCTTTTCAAAGCAGGTATTTCACTGAACTGTCGTTTGAAAGGGCCAACTCTTGCAGAATGGAAAACACCTGTGTTTGACAAGATTATGTGGCGCCTTGAATGCATGCAATAAGAAGCAGTTTCCTTTGAAGGCTGTTTCACCCTGTGGCTACATTCTACAGTTGTAAGAATAGACCAAGGGGATAGAGGGACAGTGGCTGGAGGCACAAGCAAATATTTAATAACTTGGAATTCTGAAGAGGGATCCAGATGGCTCCCGGTCAACAGTTGGCCCCTTGTATATTTTGGGCTCCACTGAAAGGCACAACATGAGGCTAGGGGTGCTGAGCGCAGGAGAGCAAAGCCAATGTGTGAAAGCCAGAGAGGCTGCCTTTCCATCCACTATGTCCAGCTTGCCAGTGGCTCCTTTACGCAGAGGCTTCGAAGCATATTTAAATAATTAAACAAGGACATAAAGAATGCTCCTGGGCTGGGAAAGAGAACACTGCCTTTGGGGCTGGGGCTGCCTGGGGCTGGAGACAGGCTTGTGGATTTACAGCCCCTGGTGTATTTGTGAGATGAGGGCTCTGTTTCTCCCGGTTGTTACAGTGATATTGGGAGAATGCAAAGCTCTTGGGGACATCGGATGTGAAGTGGCTAAGGAAAACATGATTTGTAGGTTACTTCTCCTCCCCCCAATACCATGTAAGCTCCCCTCCCCAATCAATTCCGAACGGGAGCCAGCCTTAGTAGCCCTAACAACTCCCCAAATTTATACTCACCCTCTCAGACCCCTGATGCTCAATACAAAGATGTAATGCACCATATATTTTCTTGCTGTTCCCCAAGTTTATAATGCCATTAGCATGATCTACGATGGGCTGGTTTATGGAGAGAGCGAACTAATAATACAGAAAGGAAATACCCATAACCCCAAGGGGGAGGGGCAGGTGAGATTGATGGAAAGTGCAGTTGTCTGGAGAAATGGCAGCCCAGTAATTGAATACCTGAAAGGGTGTGTGTGTGTGTGTGTGTGTGTGTGTGTGTGTGTGTGTGTGTGTGTGCTTGTGTTGGAAACAAGTTTTTGAGCTGGGTTTGGCTTTGTTTTCTCAAGGGAGGTGAAAGGCATGGCAGAGGTGGGTCTCAGGAATGGCTGTCTGATGGAATTAAAGCAGAATTACTGACAATGGGGGATAGTGTAATTTCTCTCCAAAGTCAAGCCTAGGATATAAAAGGCCTTTGGCCATTCTTTCTAAGGGTGTGTTTCATTCAACATCAGGGTTAGACAGCAGTCTGAGACTCCTCTTTACTGGTTCTGTAGTTCTAGAGTGAACTTGACCTTTATGGTCTCAGAGTTCGTCATACCTGTCCTAGTGTAGGACACCTCAGAGCCACTGGGTTGACAGTGGACATTGGGGGAACCTCTCAAGTACAACACTGCAGATCAGACAGAGTGTTTCATCTCCTATGATCTCACAGTTGTTCTCTGAAGGAAGCACACTGGTTAAACTTGAAGAGGAAAAGTAGTATATGGCACCTCCTTTCTGAGACTGTTCACCCAGGAATCACCCACCCCTGTGTAGCTCTTCTAGATTCGTACCCAGAGAACACAACTTCAGTAACAGATCACTCTCATTTTTCCACTCTGATGAGAAATAACAGGACAGCCTCCCATTGAGGACTACCTCTTGGCCCATGGATTTGTTTTCTATAGCAGTTCATCTTACCCATCAGTACCTAGTGTGTGGGCCAGATGGCTCTGTTCAGGTGAGGCTGTGGAGGGAACAGCAACTCTAAGGGCACACAAGGACAGAGGCTCCTGCGGCTCTGTAAATGGCCCTAGGCCATGCCAGGGGACAGCAGGAAGCCTTAGAACGTCCTGGGAGAAGAGAACTGAGAGCAAGCAGGGAGACACTGCCACCCTGATGTGCTTTCTCCTCACCTCATCGCTCCTCTCATCTCCCTTTCTATTTGCTGGCTGGGCTCTGGCAACTGATCTAAGGGTCTAAGTTGCTATCACAATGCCATCATTGGTTGAAACAAAACCACCCCTTGTAACTGGGATATAGTTACTATAAATGACATATGTTGCTGGACATTCTATTTCTAATAATTGTAATTATGCCTGAATACTTGCTGTTCATAACACAACTACAATGCTCCACCAGTTCTCCTTTCCAGACCAATAAGCTTGCCTGAACGTGCTCTTTGTTCATGGGGAGAAAAGTAACTCAACACCCCTGGTGATAGCCAGTGAAACCAGCTTGAGGCAGGCGAGATGAAAGCATACTTGGGGGTGCAAGATGGTGCAGCAGATGAAAAGCCACCTGGCAGCCTCACTCTTGGCGAAACAAAAGGACCCTATCTGCAGCCTCTCAGGGTAAGGAAGAAAGGGAACCTGGGGAGCTCCAGAAGATGTGCTGTGGCCCGAGCCTTACCAGCATTGCAAGAGGCGCTAAGAGGAGTCACTCAGTCAGATACAGCTCGGATCTCTAAGCCTCAGCTGGACATGCTATGAGTGAGTGTGTGTGTGTGTGTGTGTGTGTGTGTGTGTGTGTTTCTAACCCAGTCAGTCTGAATATGCTACTCATACATATTTTCAGGGCTGACCTTTTGGGTGTTGACAAACCACTCTGTGTACACCTCCCACACTCTCAGCATCCCTTAGTTCCCTGTAGTTCTTTGGGTGGGGCTGAGGACTCTCTCATTGACTTACCCCCATTTGCATTGGCATGTTTATAATCTAGCTCTTGTTTAGGTAGTCATGTTGGTGAGACTTTATGGGTAATGCTTTTGACATTACTAAGAGACAGTCTTGTATAAAACTCCCCAATCTTTTGGCTTTTAAAATCCTTCTGCCCCAGTCTTTCCTTTTTTTTTCAACTGATTTCTCACAGGCACTTGCAATGGTTACCACAATAGCAGACGTTTAGATGACTAGCCTGGGATTAGAAGACCCTCTTTCTGTTGCATATATTCCCTTTGTATCCTTTATTTCTGCTATAGTTTTATGTCCAGAAACAAAACCCAAAAAGCTAATGGCGTTTTATTAAAAAGGCTACATTTCCACTAGTAAGTCGGGATTCTGTTTTGAGTTCTGAAAAAGTAACCTCCCCTTGGTGACCCAGTCAGTAGTTCAGAGACGTTTCTTTACTTAGTTCCCATTTAGTGTGTCTCCTAAGAAGGCGCTGTCGCATCTTCTGGGCACCTTGGCAGCTCTTACTTTGTTCTCTTTGGCTCTTTTAATCTTCCTTTCTAAGCATCTCGGGCAACCTCGCCACAAAAGAAACAGGAAGGGGACAAGTGAGAGAAGAAGAAGACGCAGGCCTCCTGCAAGAAGCACGAAGTCCATTGTTCCTGTTCTCCTATCAGCCATGGCCTTTCTGCTCCCAAAATTTTGGTCAGACTCACTATGTTGATGTTGAGAGCAGGAAGAGACCCCTAAAGCCATTTTCTCTGACTTCTGTCATGTTCCAGGCAGATTTCAGATTTTTTTTTTTCCAGGAGCCTTAACACCTTCCTCCAAGGGAATTGATCTGCCCTTCTGTTCCTGTCCCCAAGGTCACGACCCAGCCACATAGATAAGACTGCCAGCCTGGTGCCAGCTTTTCATGCCAAGGTGGGCCCTTTGGCTATCTGATTCATGTCCCTCCCATTCCCTTGGAAGTAGGCAAGAACTGCAGAGGGTACTCATAACCATATATGTGTACCCAAACCTTCTGGGATGCGCCAGAAGCATGACACCTGTGCAGGGCTGAGCTTGTCCTTTGCTTTTATGCACCACCCCTGAAGAGCCAAGGTTAGAGAGAGAGGAATAGACTTCTAGGAGCTTCTCTTGGTTTTTCCTCTCAGTAGATGGGCTGCATGTATGTTTTGTGCTTACAAGCGATGTCTCTCACCACACCACTGCTGGAACTTACCTCAGGTAGCTTCACTCGGCCTTCTTGGAAGGAGCACGTGTTGGGGTCATGAGTACAAACATGACGGTATTTACACCAGTGGCAACGGTATGGGCTTTCCACACAGGACAGGCATCTGGGCACAGAGAAGAAGCACACATCTTAGAAACTCAGCCCCAGCAACTATGTCTTTAGAATCTAGCACAGCATTTTGCTATTGAGAGTGACGACCCTTGAATGATGAGCAAATGAAAAATCTCACACAAACCCATTCTCCTCAAGACTTCATGGGATGAACTCCTCAGTCAGAGTTGGAACCCTGTGAGCCTCGCTCTCCCCATAGGAGATCAAGAAGGAGCAGAGTCTATAATAACTAAGACAAAGCCCAAACCAGGTTTTAACTCAAATTGTCTCACTGCCACGTATGTACGCCAATGTTCTGGTAACAGCAGAAGCTACTGAAGCTGCAGTCTCTATACTATGTGTCCTAACACAGTTGCCAACCCCACTCCTAACCTCCAAGAGATAGGCAACTTTGTAAGATTCTCCTGTTGTTTAAAAACCCAACATGGTTTCCTATTGTTACAAGCTCAAAAGCCTTGCCCTATAGGCGGAGCTGATCCTCAGGCTTTACCACCATCTGTAGGGCCTTTCTATTTTCTCTACTTGACCAACCTTTGACCAAAGGAGAGTCGGCCCCTCTGGGCCCCTTGTTCTATAAACCTCAGTGCCAGGATTCCCCTGGCCTCTTGGTGTTCTATCTCATTAGTAAACACCAAGTTCTTCCATGAGAGTACTAGGTTGCAATCCTTGACCAAGCAATTGGGCAGGTATTGGTTCCAGTGGAGGGCAGGGCCTGAGTGCTGAGGTCTTATGAATTTGTGAATCCTCCATCTGATGAGTAAAACTATGGACAGGATGCCACTAAGAGTTGACATCACTGGCAACTCCACGGCAAGCAGTGGGAAGAAAACCCTGTTGTTGAAGCAGCTGGATTCTGGCTGGGCAGGAGTCAGGCTTCCTTCCAGAGGTCCCAAACTGAGCTAACTTCCAGTCTCATAGAGAGCCTTCATGGGCCCTAATTTTTATCCACTTAGAGCCCCCAAGTGTCATGTTAGATGCTTACCTGTGAAGAGAGGAATGCAGAACAGCACGTGAACATGGGCAGAAATGTTGGGGGTCAGGCCATGTGTGTTTCAAACACTCTTCACTGCAAACCTAGCTGATTTTCTGTCCATGATTACTATTACTATTTAGAGGGAGGAGATGCCAAAGCCAAACAAAGTGAGAACCAGGCTCCTGTGTTTTTATTGCAGGGCCTCAGCCACTCTGTCTTTTGACCTGCGTTTTGCACCTATCAACCCAAGTCCTGACCCAGCCTACAGGGTGGCTGGGCATTGAGTTGATTTGTTAGACCTTCTGACCTCTCCTGAATACATGTAAAGGTTCCTCTTCTGTGTAGGTGCAAACTCCCATCCTTTGTCATCTCTAGTAGACAATGGGAAGGGAATCAGGGTAGAAGATTTATGCCAGAGAAGATGTCTAGGCTAGGGATTGGCAGGGCTCATGCCATATGCTCTCGAGTTTGTCTCTTTCTAGTCTCTTTCCATTCACACTATAGGTACAGGAGAAAGGCCCATCTTCTAGCATTAAGGACGCCTCTTTGCAAGCCTCCATACAGTGATTCCCTGAAATCATAACGAGGTCTTCTGAGCTCTGCATGAACTTTGACCCTAGGGACAGGAAGCTGAGTAAAGCCGGGACACTTACGAATTGTGGACACTGCAGTTGTAGAAGACAAAGCTGGTGCTGGCGAAGGTCATCCCGGTCTCCTTTGACTTGAGTTGCAGCTGGACAACATGATGGTCCCCTATAAGGCAGAGCCCACCAGTGGGGGCCAGGGGAGGTTCAAAACCCAAGCCAAAGTCCCATTAGCAGTAATGTACTCTTGGGAAGAGAGCCACTTCCTCTGGGATGCTGTCAGCTTTCATAGGCCTCCCAAGATTCAGTTCCAGGATGGATCCCTCACACACATATACACACAAGCAAAACAAATTGGGTTTTACTCTCCCTTCTCTGTTATGTCACTAGATACCCCCAGTCACTTACACACACACACACACACACACACACACACACACACACACACATTCAAGTGTCCTCATGTGCTGCGTCTGAAAGTCTCATGGAATCAGAATGATAAGTAGCCAGGGAAGAATAAAATGTAGTGCCTCAGGAAAACCATTGCCAATGGTATGAGCGGCATTGCCTATATGTATAAACATGTGCACATACATGCTCACCTCATCTCTGAGCAGAGAGACCTGGTCCCGATACTACCTCCTCAGTGGGACTCAGCTCCATAGGGGTAAGAGATACTAGATTCCTCAGCTGGCTCCAAGGAGCCATTGGAGCCCATGTTTAATTCACAGCCCTGACCCTAGACCCTGCTTCCAGCCTTGTTCTCTGCCTTTCCCAAGAGTCTCATTAATCAACCGGCTCTGAATAAATGTGACAAACTCACATGGGACGGACAATATGGAATCGCTCTAGCCAGCCAGCCTGTCCCTTACGTGTGTCTAGCCTGTGTCCACTCACACCCTTCCCAGGATAGTTGGCTGTAAGCAACAGGCAGCTATGTGTGGGAGGGTGGGGAGAAAGTGCTCTGCAGTCTGAGACCCAGCCATGTGAGTGTGAAGAAGTCATCATGGCACAATGGGACCTGCCCCATCACATCCTTGCTGCAGGCTAGGTTCCCTCTTCTACTCTTTCTCCAGGCTAGCTAAAATGAGCAGACCACCACCTACACACACCACTACTGCTCTAGACATGCCTCTGCCTACCTTCTCTGTACCTCCTTCTCATGTAGGATTAGGTAGAAGTTTGGTTGCTGAGCTGCGGCAGGGACAGAAGGGCTGTACCAGTTCATTTCCAAGGGCAAAGAAGAAAAATCTCACCTCTATCTCTTTTAGCCATCTGCCCATTCCCCATTCTGACTTATTCCTTCCCTTAGGCTCCATCAATACCCCACATCTGTCACGAGTTCTGCTACCCAAGCACAGTGAAAAGTCTGCCACCCAACTTTGCCTCCTGGGACCACTTGCTCACCATTTTCTGTGATGATCCGGGGCACCTCCTTGGCTGCAGGGGAGTAGCACTGGATCTGATTGCCTATTACCAGCCCATCCATCTCTGACAGATCCTCAAAGGTACAGTTGACACCTGCTGACAGCTCCGGGACATTGTATGTCTCTAGGACCAGCTGTGAACCACAAAGCCAGGCAGGGGAAAAGAGAAGAGGAGGGGGGAAATGGGGAAGGAAAGCAGGAGAAAGAGAAAGAGACAGACAAAGGAAGAAGAATTATTAACATAAACCAGCTTGCTACAAGAGTTGTGTAGAGAAGGCAGAGGGAGGTAGAGATAGAGACTCAAGAAACCCACTTGGATCTGAATGGATTTGGTCCCAGAAAGTGGGAACACTTAGGGGATTTGTGCGCTAGAAGAATTCTGAGCAGGACCAGGTTGGCTGATGGGACACCTCTTCCATCTGGCAAAATGAGAATACTGAGCGCCAAAGTCCTATGCTAGAAGTCAGGGTCTGCATCCCATTCCCCCAACGTACCTGCATTGCCCCCTTTATAGATAAAGAGATCATTGCCAACACTCATTGCTACATGGTCTTATTCTATCGTTCCATATTTGCTTGCACACCAACTAATCTCAAGCTGGTTAATGGGTAGTTAGGTAAACCTGCTGAATACTTTGGATTATAATCAAGTATTATACCTTTTATTATGCTTGGTCATGTAATGCTATTTTTCTGCATATATAAAATGTATTTTGCACACATTATCCCATGCTCCATTATCCTCCTCTTCATCCCTCGCTCTCCTATTAGGCCTATTTTCTCCCTTCTTAGAGCTTCCATTTTTATGTTATATATAAACATATGATGTTATGTCTCTATAATTTCCAAGACCCACAAATGGGAGAAAACATGGTATTTGTGTTTCTGAGACAGATTTAAACTCACTTAAGAGTATGATCTTCTTGCACCCATTTTTCTTCAAATGACATGGATGTGTTCTTTATGGTTGAAAAGAAAATGATTTCTTTGTGTAAATAAACTCTAGTTCTTTATTCAACCCTTGGTTGACAAATACTTAGGTTGGTTCCACACATTAGCAGTTATGAATAATCCTACAAAAAGACATCAATGCTCAAGTATCTCATAGCCAGGAGTGGGTATTATATGTGGGGAGGGGAATCTACCTTCAGTCTTTCAAAGAACCTCTGTGCTAATTTCCATGGTGCCTAGACTCATTTAAATTTATTTTTTTTAAAAAAAAGATTTATTTACTTCATATATGTGGTGTATACTGTCACTGTGTTCAGACACACTAGGAGAGGGCATCAGATCCCATTACAGATGGTTGTGAGCCATCATGTGGTTGCTGGAATTGAACTCAGGACCACTGGACGAGCAGATAGTGCTCTTAACCTCTGAGCCATCTCTCCAGCCTCTCATTTAAATTTCTATGAGCATTTGTTTTTATTTGCTTTCCTAACAATTGCCATTCTGACTTGAGTGAGATGGAATCTCAGTGTAGCCTTACTTTGTATTACTCGACCATTCTGACTTGAGTGAGGTGGAATCTCAGTGTAGCCTTACTTTGTATTACTCGACCATTCTGACTTGAGTGAGATGGAATCTCAGTGTAGCCTTACTTTGTATTACTCGACCATTCTGACTTGAGTGAGATGGAATCTCGGTGTAGCCTTACTTTGTATTACTCGACCACCTTTGGTATGGTCATTTCCTTGTTCTGATGACTGGAACCTTTTCTTTAATTTTCTTGCCCATGTCCCCTTTCTTGTGCCCCCAGTAGACACTTCTTGGCTAACATCCCGCCCCTGATGTAAAGGCGCTCCTGAGAAGCCTTGGTGCTTATTGCTGGGGAGAGCTCTTCCCTGGAGTCTGACTTTCCCACCCTTACCAGCACGTTGTACTGAGAGACAGAGATGTTGTTGGGATGGACCGTCAGCCGGACACACTGCTTCATCTCTGAGGCAAACCTTCGGGGCTCTCTGGAGCGTTCACACCGTTCCTTCCGTGTGCACCTGGCAAGGACACACAAAGATCGATTGGTCCAGAAAGAGGCAAACATCTTCAGATGCTCTTGTGGCCTATCTAAACCTAAAGTGCTGATTTTGTTTCCTTCTTCAAGATTGGCCATCTTCTATCATGCTTAGCTTTGGAAAAAGGCAGCAATCCCCAAAATTACCAAAAAATAATCTTGAGTCAACCTAAATCCCCCCTATTTCCTTCACGGTAACATGAAGAGTCGTACAGTCTAGTCTAAAGCACATTCATCCACAGCCGCTGACACCCTGCACCCCTTTTTAGCAAACCTCACTTCTTCCCATATATGTGTATAGTACAATATATATACGTGTATATATATATATATATATATATATATATATATATATATATATATATATATTGGTTTGCCTTGGTATATGCAGTTCTGTCTGAGTTTCCACACCTTTAACCCATCCAGTTCCATCTAGATTTACAGAGTACTTTAGCTCTTTTGTACCTGCAATCCCTCTGTCCTGACTCCAGGCAGATATGAATTATCTCCTTATTTCTCTATAGAACCCTGGAGTTTCTTACAGTCTAGAACATTTTATGTTTTATGATAATTACTGAGATAAAAGTAGCCCACTCCTACAAAGTAAGAGATTCTCAAGAGAAGAAACACTGTCCGCTGTCTTTTGGAATCCTCTGTACACATTCTAGCAAAGGAGAGAAATGTAGGTGAGAGAGAGAGAGAGAGAGAGAGAGAGAGAGAGAGAGAGAGAGAGAGAGAGAGAAGAAGAGAGAGAGAGAGAGAGAGCACAGAGGGGATAAAAGGAATAGAACATAGTAGTAGAGCATCCGAACTCCATCTCTGTGGCACTGGGGAACTGCTACATAAGGTTTCTGTCGCTGCTTAATGCCCTGTGTTGTACAAAGGCTACTGTGTCACAGGCGCACCACATCCAGTGTGGCCTTGGCTTTTAACAGACTTTACTGACAAGGGCTTGAGAAAGATGCACAGAAAAGCAAAGTCTGTGCCCAAACGTGTACATCCCTATGTTCGCTGCATGAGGGTACCTGAGTTCAGAGAAGAATATTTAACCCGAGCCAGATACACCTTACAAATAGAGAGATGTGTCCAGTGGCCAGGATTTAGATTCTCTGGAATATGAATTACATTGTGAAGCACAGGCAGGCGAGGTGCTCTGGAGGGAGAAGCTGAGATGAAATGGGACTATCTGGAAACCATCCCTGCATGGCTAGTCTCTTTGGGCCAAAGAGAAAAGGATGTTGTTAGGAGTTGTTGAGGGAGGTCTGGGCAGAGGGAAAAATGAAGGAGTAGCTAGGGATAGGGAGTAACATGGGGAGGGACATGGGAGGAGAACGTCTTTCTGGAAAAGCAGCTGTGGGGGTGGAGTAAGAAAGGAAGGGAGAAAAGGTACTCGGTTATCCCCGGTGGCTTGCGAGCTAACTCTTAGTCATAGAGGAAGCTGTGGTCCTCCCAGGTGGAGGAAAAAAGAAGACACCTTAGCCTCTGCTGGAGGCAAGGCCTCCAAGTGCACAGCTGGAGATGAGAGTTTAGCTGACTAAGGAGAAAGCACTAAAGGTGACAGCTAAAACTGCCTTGGAAGGAAGACGAGGAAACAAAGGGGCACCAAGCAGACCTTACAGTAAGTCGGATGAATGACACGAAAGTCACTCCATCTCTATGATGCAGTCACAACCACTAGTTACTGTGTGCTTACACTGTGATAAGGTTTTTCACCCTATACTATTTAAGTCTCCTGTATCCGACTAGTCTTAGAGGTCAGAATACCATAGAAGGGGATGGCAAGACACTTCTTCATCCACATCATAGCTCATTTGAGTCCATACCAAGCCCAGGCAAACTCAGAGCCTCTGCTCCTTACAACTGCGCTAAGCTTCTAGAAGCTTCCAGACTAAGAAGTGAGGGTGCAGATTCCCCCCCCCCATACAGACTAAACTATGCTTTTATCCTTAATGCTTCTCTTACAATGCTAAGGCTCTTTAAACATATCCTCTCCACCATTCCTCTTAGGTTCACCAGAAAGCTCCTGACTGTCATGGATACTTGTCGGACAATCTTGAAATCCCTGGCATGAATTCAAGAGGCCTCCAGATCAGGAGAGAAACAACAGGAGTGAATCTGGGAGTCCCCACAGATTTCCTGGGCTGCTGGAGCAAACCACTGGCCACAAGAGTGTCTGTCTCTAAGTCTTGGGAGTTAATTTACCAGCTCCTCAGCAAGGACTCCATTACCTTCAGCCATTAGGCTAATGTTATGGACTTTTGCAGAGTGTCTGAACTGACATTGCTATTAATAGTGTTATTATGCCCATTAGCAGCAGACCCAGAGAACTGGTATGGCTTCAATTATTCACTGACTCCCCAACTTTGAAGTTCTTGTTTTCAAGAGGAATCAGTAGGTCTGGAAAAAGGTATCTTTGATTAAATTATGAGAGTGTGTGTTGGGATGCAGGTAGAGCTGCTTCCTGGCCAAACATCACCAGAAGTCACTAAATAGCATAGATGGGCTCCATCTTTCTCTCAGGTTGGGGGAGGAGGCACAGGTATCTGGGCAGGGACAGGTCTGACCTGTGTTGTTTGCTGCTACCCAGATTCCCAGGGCTGCATCTTGCTGCAGTTCTAGAAAGTACTGCATACAGAAAACCATGTGTAATTTACAGCTTTAAGCACCAAGGCCAAATGCTTAACCTCTTGACGCCTCAGTCTTTTCTTCTAGAAAATGGGAGCAATATAGTAGCAAACAGCTAGAGGTTCCTGAAGGCTTCATGAGATAGAGGGCAGGAAGCAGTTATAAGGAGAGTTGTCTACAAGTGTGAGCTGGTATTGTTAGCCCATCACTTCTCCAACTCCTCATTCCATGGCTCCAAGCTGCAGTTGATGCTGAACATTTCATCGGGCACATCAAAGAGAGAAGGGAAGGCTGTAGCAGTTTTCCTTACAGTGAAGGTGGAGGGAGGCTCAGAGGCCAGGAAGGGCAGGAGAGAGAAAGCATGCTATGGGTTATAGCTTTGTTTTCTTCCTAGCTGTCAAAGCATATTGAGAACTCAGCTCCCTCTCAGTGGAAAGTTAAGCTTAAGGTCACAACCAGGGGTGTTTTGACATTTCTACCATCCTGCATGGTTCAGGAGGGTGGAGGCTACCATGTCTAAAAGCACAGACAACTGACCTTAAATGTGATGGGATAATGGCAGAGGAAGGACCGAAGCTTCTGATGTCTTATGGGGTCCATCAAGGTAATAGCCCTTGGCTGTTTGAGGACTGTGGTTTTCTAGTGGCTCTGGCCAGAGTTAGGAAATGTGAAAGGGGTTCATTTCTGGCTTTAGAAGAGTTCCTGAATTGCTTCCCACCAAGGGCTCCAGTACGTGGGAAGGTATTAATCTCCACTCTGCAATAGAGGTCTAGCTTCCTCCATCTCCCGTGTAGGGGAGTTGGTACTTATGCAGACTCACAAAACACAAGCTATGCAACTGAGTTTTCAGACATCTGTCTCCGTTCTACCTAAAGTTGCCTCTGTCACAAATACAGATGTGCAAATGACCAGCAGGCCCCAACTGGACCCACCTCTCCTTAGCCTCTGATTTAAGGTCTTCCTTACTGAACAGTCTTTCCTCCTATTCTCAGTCTACTTCCTGTGCACTGGGCCCTTACAGCCCTAGACCAGAGGTTCTAACAGCTCAGGGAGAAAGGCCCCAGGCCTCTGCAAGGGGTTATTATTCAAGCCAGTGGCTCCAATGAGATTATCCTCTCTAATGAAGCAGTTACCTCCGCCCTCCCCTAAGCCTGAACTTTCACTGCTGGAGAATTCCCAGCCAAGTGGAAAATTAGAAGGGAAAGGAATGGAGAAAGGAAGGGGGTGAGTGAGAGGGAAGGAGAGTGGTGGTGATTACGTTTAGTAGAAATTAATTCTTAAACACACAGGGAAATATTAACTCCCAGTGGTGCTGGTCAAGCAAACAGATTTCAGCATTGAAACCAGGTTCTCTGATGGGCTGGCTCGGGCATTCCTCCCAGCTGGAGAGATCACAACTGGGTGGTCTCCCCAGACTCTTCAGTGTGGGCCCACTGAGCTCGGAAATCAGAACACGTGTCCATCTTCACCATCAGATGGTCTCCAACCCTTAGCACTATGGTTTGACCTTGTTCTATGCTTGAACTGAATCATTGGGAGCTCTATGCTTGGATCATAATGAAACAGAAGAAGAAGGAGAAAGAGAAGGGGAAGGGGGAGGAGGAGGAGGAGGAGGAGGAGAAGGAGAAGGAGAAGGAGAAGGAGAAGGAGAAGGAGAAGGAGAAGGAGAAGGAGGAGAAGGAGAAGAAGAAGGAGAGGAGGGGAAGGAAGAGGAGGAGGAATAAGTCAGGTGGTCTTCCAGATGACCCCAGCTATTGTTTGGGTCTTCAATGTCTCCTATGGATTCGTGTGTTAAAGCCTTGCTTCCTGGTCTATGGTACTATCAGGAAGTGTAGGGGCATCTAAGAGAGAGGGCTCGGCACAATGAAGTCAGGATATGGGGGAAGAGCTTTGAAGAGGCTATGAGACCAGGGCCATTATGCTTTCCAGTTGCCATATGTTTTCTACCACATGTTCCCACCATGGCACACTGTGCTGTTACAAGCACAATGTAATAGAAGCAAGTAAATATGAAAGACCAGGTGGGTGGTAAGCTGGAGCTGACAGACGAGGAGCAGAGGATAGGAAGAAGAGCCAGAGACGGCGAAGATGCATCCTGGAAGATCCATTTTATTTCTAACACAGTTTGTACTAGGAAGACATCTCTTCTTATGTGAGACGCATTGAAACAGTGGCCATGATTGACTCCGATCATCTTTGTTAGGTACTTTATCCAACGTCCTGGTGTTTTCAGGTCCTTAGTGTCATAAGGTACAACAGGCTTGGTACAGTAAAACACTCTGCTCTGTGCAATCATGCTGCTCCTCCATCTAAGCACCAGTGGCTTGTCACTCTCTCTCCCTGTCTCTCCCTATTCCTCTCTCTCTCTCTCTCTCTCTCTCTCTCTCTCTCTCTCTCTCTCTGTGTGTGTGTGTGTGTGTAAATTTAAACATTAGAATCAACTCAGCTCTTTGGAATGTCCTCAGAGAGCTAGGATGTTAGACCAGTAAGCTAACCATAAAGCTGTATGTATATATGCTATGTGCTTGTGTATGCATGTTTGTTCATGTATGTATGCATGTGGGTAGATGTACATATACATGCATGCACATATAAAAACAAAGGCAATGTGGGCAAAAGGTGTCTCCCTTGATTACTAAACCCACTTACATTCTGAGACAAGGACCCATCACTGAGTGGGAATGTTACAGATTCAGCTAGGTTGACTTGCAGGTGGGCGCCAGGGATTTCCCTGGTCTTTACTTCCCCAATGCTGGGATTGCAGAAACATATAGACACACTTGGCTTTTTATTTAAGTGCAAGGGATCTAAGGTCAGGTTCTCCAAGTTGCATGACAAGAACTTTATAGACTAAGCCGTCTCCCCAGACTCTCTGATTTACACGAGGTGGCATTCTTTAGCACACACACACACACACACACACACACACACACACACTGGGGGCAAGGTAGGAGCCAAGAGTTAAGAGAGGACAGTAAACTGTCTTGAATCAGTTTGCAGCTAGGTAACTAGTGAGCCGTGGAGAATGGGGTTGAATTTACTAGAACTGAGTTTCAGACTTTCCTTCAGACCAGAGACTAATAACCTTTGGGAAAGAGTCAATCAAAACAAATGTGCTGACAGAAGCAGAGCCTAGCATTCCTCACGATTCCAAAAGCCTTTGGCCAACAATCCTAGAGGATACCTCGACATAGGTTAGTGTTACGGGTGTAGGTCAAGAAGTGAAGAAGCCAGACAAGGCTCTGGGATATGCTGACATGGAGGAAGGGTTGACTCATATCTTAGGGTAAAAACATCTTAGAAGATGACCAGGGATGTAGCTTAGGGAACAAACCACTCTGAACCTCCCCAGGTGACTCGTGGGCAGGCAGTCTCAATGCATAGTCCGTGGTGAACCTGCCCTAAGGAGGGAAGGAAAGCTTTCTTGTAATGGTTGACCCAAGCACTCCAGTCCTGGGGAAGAAAAGAGAAGGGGCTCCAGCAAGGAGGCCCTGGGGTCCAATCCCAGCCTCTAGTGACCAGGTCACAGACATCACAATTGTATCTGAGAGGTGGCTTCCTCCACATCTCGTCCTCCAGCTTTGACAGTATGGTTGTAAGCTGGCTCCTCTCACCAACAATCAGACCTTAGGAAAGGAATCTAGACCGTTCTGTTCACAGGTAGCCGCTTAGATTCCTACTATCCTTCTATTTTCCTTTCTACTCCCTCCCTCCTGTGTGGACAAAACACTACAAGAAAGAAGTGAACACCTGTGCCACCCACTTGGGGGTGGGGGGATGGGGCTTCTCCTAACATAGGCCATCCCCAGGACCTGGAGGCAGAGATACTGTGTAAGTCTGCACATGATCTTCCCAATGGTGGTGCTCAGGAGTCTTCCAGGGAAGGGTAGGTAGTGCCTGGGCCAATCAGTGAGCTGGGTCTGCCACAGGCAGTGGGATCCCGTTACCTACCTAGACCAAGATAGGATTCTTTGCCTGGGAATAGTGCCAAGGCAGGGGAAGATGGGAGGGGTCTCAGGGCCTGCCAAGCCTGGAGGGTGTGTTCCAGGCCCAGGACAGGAGACAGCTGGGATGGGACAAAGGCATACTGGGCTTGGCTGGTTTTATTCCCTTCTGCCCAGATCAGAACAGGTGGGCTCAGACACAGAGGAAAGCCTGGGAATGCAGGCTGGAAACTGCAGGCCGAGTAAGGCGGCAGCTTTCTGTTTGCTGTCCTTGTCATTAGGAAGATGGGCTGGCCTGCAGGCAGGGCCAGGGGGGGACTGCAGAAGAACGCAGTGTGGGGACTTCTCCTCACCCCTGGGCTGGCAGGTACACACAATGACACATTCACTAGTGCAGAGGGAGGGAAAGCAGAAGGCAATAACTGTGTCATCTCTTCAGCATACTCATACTCAGCCCACACCCTCCCGTGACCTCCCTGGTACAAAAGCTCTTTCAGTGACATGGGCCACCTGTTTGCAGAGACTCTGTCCTCAGGCTTCTTGTTCTTTTGGCTTCTTTTCTATAGCTTTCTTCCACCTTCTTGTGCTCTCTCTCTCTCTCTCTCTCTCTCTCTCTCTCTCTCTCTCACACACACACACACACACACACACACATACACACACTCCCTACCACCACAGGAAAGCTTGTCAAAAGTGACTATGACACAGACAGACAGACTCAACCTCACACTCGGAAGGTCCTGTTTGTCCTTTGCCATGGGCTTCATGAAGATCACGCTTGCTGGGGCACTCAGCAAGGGTCGCTATCAGTTAGCATAGAGTCTTGCCCAGCATGGAAGCCGGACAAATGTGATGATTCCTGTAACCCATCATTGCATCAAAGGCCGGGTCCCCAAGACGCTACAGGGTAGAAACAATGTCACAATAATTTACATCCCCGAGCCTAGCACTGTGTTCAGCATAGAAATTGCAGGACTAGTTTTAGGTGTGTGTGTGTGTGTGTGTGTGTGTGTGTCCATCCAAGTATTCATGACTATGCACTTGTGTGTGTGTGTGTGTGTGTGTGTGTGTGTGTGTTCACAGTCCTTTAGGGAATGTTGAAGCTACCCATGCTGGCTCCTTGCTTCCTTCCTAGCGGAGCCTCTCAGCACCAGCATCTCTAGACTGGTTCCCACACTAACTCTGTCCACTGTCCACACCTACCCCTCTCCTTTCTCTTGCTTTATCCATGTGCATTCTGTTGTCTCTAAATCATTCATGTCCATGATGTGCCCACTGCAAAGGACAGGACAGTGCAGGGCAGGAGGAGCGACTTATGTGTATGACTTGAACCAAGACCCGTAGGTAGTATTGACCTTCTAGAGGGAGGCGGTGTTGTCCACCTGGGCTACCTGGGTTTACACATGTTAAAGTTTTTAGATAGAACACTTCGATCTATCCATTTGATTCCATACAAGTTTAGAATTGTGTGGCGATGAACAGCATCTTAGAGACCACCCTTGCTCACCCACCACACGCAGGTACTATTCTTAGTCATTACCTCTGGGAGGGCAGGGGAAGGACCTGCTGAGTAGTTCAATGATTGGTAGTCTGAGCCTATGGGCCTAGTCATGGGCTGTGTTCCACCAAGAGGTTACAAGACCCCTGGGTACAGCTCCAATGTCCCTGCCCATCTGCCCTCGTCACCCACTCATCTCACTAAGAGCTTAATACTATGGAGAGCAGCACCCTGATGGTGCAGAGATCCTGGGACTAGCAAAGCAACCTCTATCACCCATCTTACCCTCCAGTTAGCACGATAGGCCATGGCTTTCCCTCCTTACAAATGTAGATGCCAAGGGTCTTCCATACAGTGCTATGGCCAACCTTCAATATTTACAGATTCCATATTTCAAATTCAGCTAACTGTTAACACTTATAAGTGGCCCCCGAAGCTTGTCCTCATGGCAATTTTGAGGTTTCTCATGACTGTATGCAGAGAGGGAAATGGCTCAGGTCACATGTTCCCAGCTAGAGTAGGAAGAGGTGACATTCTGCCTTCCTGTTTCAGTAAGTGCACTGTAAATGAGGGTCCTTTGAGGCCTACTAATGCCACACTTCTCGAGTTTTGTACTTGTTTAACTTTGAAGGATTTACTTCCCAGTATTCCTAAGCACATCAAGGTCATGGTGTGGCACAGGGAAGGTGTGCTATGTGTATGTTAAAGAAGCTTCATTCAACCAGTTGTAAACCCACCTGCTGGAAGGATATGCAGGGAGATCGTGAGAAATGTCATCTGGGTATGAAATTACAGTTCTGTTGGCCGAGCTGAACATGAAGGAATTAACAATATTTACTGAGGAAGAAATCTCAATACAGATGTTGAGCAAATGAGGTTGTGTATCAATTCATTGGTAAAAATATGACCAGTGGTTTCAGTAGCCCGGCCCTCTATCCCTTTCAGGGAAGTCCTTTGCTACTTTGCTAACTCATTCACAGTTCTTTATAGAATATCACTACTATACATAATGCAAATCAGCTGTACTTACAGCCTCACAAGTGTACAAAACAGGAGAACTAGACTGCACTGATTTCAGCAATCATTACAAGATCCCTGTCATAGTCACATAGTAGCTCTCACTGTGGCTCCTTGGGCAAAGAGGCCCCAGAAGCAGCAGGTCGGAGTGGGACGGCAGACAAGACAGCCCCTGCTCTCCGTAAGGTTGGACATCTATAGTATGCAGACTGGGGGGAGATGCGATGCCAGGCTGAAGGAGATAAGGGGAAAGCAGCAGGAACATCTGCCAGCCAAGAAAAGAGCTCGAAACGGTGACAGCCTCAGGGATTCAAGCACACTGTTCAAGGACCATCTAGAAAAATCACTGGAGTCTACCAAAGCCCAAGAGGAAGGATGCTTGGCAGCTCCCAGCTGTTGCTGCAGCCTATGAGATCTTTGACTATCCTACCAGGGGTCTACTAACCACACAGCATCTGACCCAAGTGGTTGGCCTTATCAATTCTCTTATAACTGAGTGAAGTAGGCAAACCATGCATCCTCTTTCCAGGCCACAGAGAGAGAGTGCTGGGGAGATTTGGATCGGAATTCTGTGTCAAACACTGCATTCATGTCTATGACAGTTTCCGTTAGGACCTGCTGAAACAAATTGCTGGTTTCACTATGGGATAGCCTGCTTTACGAAAGACCCCGACTATTTGACTTTAGTTTACCCTTGTTTTCTGTCACAGGAGTCAGACATAAGGGGAAGCTGAGGCCATAGAAATAGTGTATGGGATTTTTTTTTTCTTCTTCTCAGACTTGCTTAGCCCAGCTGTGGAGGTAAAATCTCACTGAGACCAGTGCCATCTGGGGCTGGAAGAGCATCATGACACAAATTAACATGGACCCAGAAACCTGTGTTTTGGTCCTAAAGGATTCCATGGAGGGGTCAGCTTTTCTGATTGCCCTGGAGGGACACTTATACAATGCTATAACTACTAAGCATGTTCCACCAAACAGTAAGCTGGATGGCTTCCAAGTCCCCAAGGAAAGCATTAGGTTAAGAATGCATTCATTCCTTTGCTGGGAGATCCTAATGTGCAGGAAAAAGAAATATATGTCCTTCTTCCTTACAAGGTAACATCAGGAAACTCTACTGGCTTGACAGGAGCTGATGTGCATTCCAAATGTGCTTCTCCATGCTCCTTTGTGGGGGGCAATGCTGGGTTCCACCGCACTATTACCGATGGCCTTGATGTACACTTGAGCACAGCTTCCAACCTATCTTACAGTCAGCTGTGTGCATTTCAGCGTGGCTCTGTGGTTCTCAATTTCTCTGTTGTAATACCCCGAACACATTTCAGACCTTCCCTTAAGAACTCAAGGCCTCATTATGTCCGACACCCAGAAATAGGGAAGTTGGCTGTTCTCTTGAAGAGACTTAGGAGAAATTAGGAGGGTGTTTTTAACTGTCAGAATCTAGAGAATATTTCCTGTCTTTGGAAGAGGAAAGAGACAAGATCCCACCTTCAATTTCTTATAGTTTAAAATGACTGAAAATTACAATAAGTGACATTGGTCCCAAGAAATTCAGGTTGTTAATGGGGAGACTAAAATCTTACTTTATAATGTGTGTATCTAGCTCAGAGAATACCAGGTTTCAAGTGGCCATAGATATCAACCACAGCTAAAGTAGGGCTAAATTCTATTCAGATGGGATCTAACTCTTGGGATTAGAGAGATGGGTCAGTTGGTAAATATTCTGCCAGAGGACCCAGATTTAATTCCTAGCATTTACACGGCAGCTCACAAACATCTGTAGCTCTAGTTCTGGGGATCTGAACTGTTCTCTGGACTCTAGCACTCCATGCATACACATAGTACACAGTCATATATGCAGGCCAAATACCAGTACACATAAGATAAAAGCTAATTATAATTTAAAAATGATCTTCAGCTCTCTGTTTCCTGGCTAGTTGTCTGCATCTTTCAGTTCAATCATCAAGTTACTACTTATTTCCACTTTAATATGACTTTAAAATTTATTCTCTTCTAGAGAATAAATGGAGTCCCCCCCTAAAATAGACATACAAGGTGGGGAGTACTGTCATGATGTGTGTGGGTGCTCTGCAAATTGAAGTTGGACAGGTCCAGGATTCTATCTCTGTGCTTCTTCAGGGTGTCACTGCCAGGGTGACTGACATATTTTGACCTGTCATCATGCCATGGTGCCATTGCCATATATATCTTAGTGGAACTGGACAAGAAAAAGTGAACCCAGAACAAACAAAAGAGCAATGAAGCTTGCAACAGATGAAAGGAAGGAAGGAAGGAAGGAAGGAAGGAAGGAAGGAAGGAAGGAAGGAAGGAAGGAAGGGTGAGGATGGAAGGAGTGCACACGGGGTGAGAGGAAGACAGGGAGGAGTGTGTAAGCCCCTGGGAGGAAACGGGGGGGGGGAGGCAGGAGGCAGTGACCAATGGTACTCACGTGTTGTGGAGCACACACCAGCCACAATGGGGGTCACCTGAGCCAAGACACTCGCCACAGCTCCGATACTGCCCACAGGATTCCACAGGAACTCTGGTAAGCTAGAACAGCACATCGAAGACCAGACAGTCAGTCACCAATCTTCAGAGCACCTGATGGTTCACAGCTAAGATTATCATTCTAAATCCAATCACATCACCCAAGATACCAGAGGAACCTGATGGAGCTTAGAGCCCCAGAACCAAAGAGACTTTGAGGGGACATATTGGAGTAGGTGACTGCATAGCATCCTGAGGATACAACCACTTTCTAGGTTCTAAGATGTATCTGGAAATCAGGCCACATTGACTTCATATAAAATACCATAAAAAATAGACTTACATGCTACACTTTTAAATTTTCTTATTACCCACACCCCCAAATATTTCTGCAAATACTCAATCCATTGCATATTTGTTTCCTATCAAGGCAATAAGGCTGAGTGTTCATTCTTTCTCCCTCTTGTTTCACTTTCTCTCACCCCCTTCCGTTAGGTCTCAGCACTTTTCTTTTTTCCAGAGTGTACTGAGCCCCCACCCAGCACTCTTCTCTCTTCTTCCTCCTCGCTGTTTAACAAGGTGCTGGATCTACCCTGTGGCTGTCTTCTGCCTTCTCCTGCTTCGTACTGTTGACCAACTTGCTCCAAAAATTGATTTCACCGCGGTTCTTTCAAAGATCAGCCTTGCTATTTCCCCCTTTCCCACACCCTTTTCATGATGCGGGGCTTCCTCTCCAGCCCAGAGACTTTACATTCGCTTCCAGCAGCAGCTTGTTAACATAAAATGTTCCACATGACATTTTCACTTAGCTCAAATGCCTCCATTTCCTGCGCACACTTAAATATCGTTTGAGTTTCTTTGTTCTCCATGGCAGCCTTGATGTCGCCTTACATGATGCCCAAGTACCAGTTATGTTGTAGGTATTTAAAGATGACACTCGTGATCAGATGGAATTTTTATTTTCTTTTTATAACCCTGGTCTTTATTTTCCATTTTGCTAGTTTCTTCTTTAAAAAAAAAAGTTTAATGTTTTTTTTTTAAATTTTGGAATATTTTATATTATCTACTTTTATCCCAGTGGAGGACTTCTTGCCTAATCTTTTAGGTGACTAGATACCATGACAAATTAGCTATAGCCATCATGAGAACTAGCACAGTAAACTGTACGTGCTGACCTGGCTGAGCCATCTCTGCTCATAAGTGAGTACAGAGGCTGTGTTTCCCCTGCTGTTCTATAAAGCATCTGTGCTGTGCAATTACGCTCACTTGGCAGGGGCTACTTGTAACTCACGCACAGTCAAACTGGCACCAGAGCCTGCTCAATTAGTCTCCACACTCTTTTGGAATTAATTAATAATTAATTCCAAGTCCCACCATGGACTCCTTGCCCTTAATTTCCTCATTTCCTTTATCTATCTTTTTGTAGCTGTCTCCTCTCATTCTTTGCAGCTTCGTCCCTTGGCCTTTATGGCTTGTTCTTAATGACGTAACTTTGCATTTGGAATTTTGTATATTTTTCACATTCGTGTGTGTGTGTGTGTGTGTGTGTGTGTGTGTGTGTGTTCACGCATGCACACTCGCACACATTTGTCATGCACACATGTGGAGGATAGAGATCAACTTCAGGGTTCATTTTCTCCTTCTACCATGTGGATTCTAGGGCTAGAACTCAGGTGAGCAGGCTTGGCAGTGAGCATCCACTAAGCCACCTCTCTGGCCCCTGGAATTTCATCTTAATTTCTCTCATTGCCCAGCTGATTTCCCCATGTCCTCAATGCCTTTATAATTAAGTTTGATGATCAGTTTTTGTGAATTATATTGCTGCCTCCCCAGGCAGCTAGGAATTTAGCTTATTCCTGTTGCCACTTTAATTTTTCTGCCCCTCCTTAAGCAAAAAACCTTCTAGTCACATCAACACATGCATAATAGTGCCCGACCCGGAGGACCCTGACTCCTAGGAATTCAGAAGTAGGAATGAGCTTTATAAGCTATTTTCAATATTTCCAAAAGCCTATTGGAAATTGGATTGTTGCTGTTTTATATGGTTATGCATACTCATGTGTGTCCCATATTAAAATAGGAAATATATTATTACTTAATAAATGCAGTTTGTTTAGTAGACAGAATCTTTCAAAATGTGACTCCCTGAGGGGAGATATAATAAAAGGGACTATAGATGGTGAGAGTTGGGAACCATAAGTACATAATCATGTGTTCATGGGTTCCAGCTGCCTGTCTGGCACTCCATATTTTGCATGGGCTTAAAGGAAAAAAAAATCATGGCTTGTTCAATAAAAAGCATTTTCTTGGCCTAAACTTAACTAACACTCTCTCCAGTTTCTCATATTGACATGTTTGATAATCTGTTTTGCATGGAATATATCCTGGAATTCCAGGGCTAGCCCTGGGGTTTCAGGGTTCACTCCAAGGTGTGCCCTGCAGTTCTGGAGTATACCCTGAGATGCTGGGGTGGGTTCCGGGATTCTGGACTGTTAGCTTGGTTTCTGGGGTGTATACCCTGAAGTTCTAGGGTATGCCCCAGGACTGTAGGGTTTGCCTTAGAGTTCTGAACTTTTCCCTGGGATTCGGGGTGTTTGTGTTTTCTGGAGTTCTCGGGTCTGCCACTTTGAGGAAAGAGCCAGCCACTGAGTGAGTCAGACACCTCAGAAACCTTTGCATTCTAAATATAACTTGCAAGTGGTTTTTAATAATGTCAATAGCCCAGAATTATAAAAATCCTTCTTCTCTTAATTTTAAACAGCTGCCGTTTTCTGTTTAGTTGGAAAGGACGGTGGAGCCTGAAGAGGGACGTTCAAAGCATCCCCAGCCATTACTAGCAATGAGACCCTTGCTGTCTCTGAGACTTGGTTTTCCTGTCCTTAAATATGGAGCTAAACCCTGCTCCTATTGTTCCTAATCCTGAAGCATATGACCACAAAATGGATTCATAACGGGTGTGGGGGTCCAGCACTTCACAGTTGATGGTTACGATTTACACAGGCTTTCCTGTGCACATTCCACTCCCTGTAGCTCAGTACACTGACCCCCCCCCCCAAATCCCCAAGTCATGGAGATACCACAGAGCCTTCCTATGTCTGGAGAGCTACACTGGGAGGCAACAAACCTATAAGACATAGTCCTCCTTAGTCCTCTCATTGTGTCATTTCCTCTTTGAGTGTGACATCAGCTCCTAAGCCAGTCACCGGTCCACACTTCAGATAGGGCTCTCAAGTTACCTGAGCATCCTAGACTAATTCAGACCCCATCTTGGCTTCCAGGTGAGCTCCATGCTGTTCTTTGATTTCAACTAAACATCTATACGGGACCAGGCACACATCTAATCTCCCAAAGTCTGAGAGCTAGGTCTTGGCTACTGCATTGCTCCCATCTTTCCAGATGAACTTGAACAATTCTCTCTGGGTCTCTTTTCAGTTATCTTTAAAATAAGCAATGGTGTGGGTTCATTCTAGAATCCCTTTTGGATCTGACATTCCAGCTGCTTCTAAGTGTCTACACAAAACCCAAGTCACCCAAGGCACTCCTCTCTGTTAGACTTTCTGGGGCATATGTAAACATGACATTGGGGACTTTCAAGAAACAGACCCTGAGGACCTGGGAGACTAAAGTTTTCTCTTTGAAAGGGTGGAGATCTTTACCTTCCTTCCAGCTAGTTCCCACCAGGCTTCATGTCGTTTTTACTACTTGCTTGTGAGGTTGATCTAAACGTTCCCCAGTCTTTTAAAGCATGGATGCTAAAATTCAGGGGCCATACCAGAATACCAATAGGCGAAAGAAAACAGTTATCCTTTGAAGGATTGATATCATCTCTTTTCCCTTTGCAGGACCTCCCTGGAGAAGGGCAGGGACCAGGGATTCTCAGATGTTTCTCTCTTGGGTAACCTGCTCTCCAGCATGGCCTAACGCTGCTGTTGTGGCTCCATCTTCTCTAGCTACAGTGTTGGTTGCTTCCCTGTGGACAATTCTAGAATGTGCCAGAAGTTTTCCTGACACTTTAGAATTACTTTTGCAAACTGCAATTAGTATAGCCATTTATCTCAGTTACAAAATATATACACAAAAGTCCTGGATTCCCTTTTACCTCTTGCTAGTATGTTGCAAAGGTGTCCAGATGGCTTCTCAACCACCTTGCCCCTATGAGTCCTCTCTCTCCCCAGTGTCTGGATTCTCTACCTACACTGGACACCAAACAAAGCTGCCTCTCCATCCCCCACCTCAGTTCCTCTCCTGACCCTGGAACACAAACCACTCCAGATGCAGAGCCACACGATTAATTAAAAGCACCACATGCTGATTAAAGTCTTAAGCTACAGTGCCAGGCATGCTAATTAACCGAGTGAGGGAATTTAGACCACAGGAAGAGGTGAAAAAGAAGTGTGTGTGTTGAGGGGCTGACTTCTGTTGGGAGAACAAATCAGATGACAATGTGACCTAAGCTATCATAATGATAGATGGTGTCAGAGACCACAGAAGATTGAGGTCCCTCCCCTGGCCACTAGATTCCAGGACAGGTTGTTGATTGATGTGACTACAATGTAGCCTTTAGTGATTCCACAGAGGGAGCCCCAGTCCTTTTCAGGACCACCCCACATTAGAGCAGAGGGAAAATGTAGCTCCTAGAACAAGAGTGGGGTGGGATCTGCACAGAACTGTCTTGGTACACTGTCTCTAGGCAGTGAACAATTAATTCCTCAAAAACAGATTTGCCATGTAAGATAGTGACTTCGCTACCAAGTACATAGTCAAAAGATGAGTAAGTCAGGCCTCAAAGATGCATTTGCCGTTCATGTTCATAGAATTATTCACTATATTTAAAAATGGAAGTTACCCAGAAGAATGGATGAACAAAATGTGGTATGTGCACACATTGAAACGGTATTCAGCCTTCAAAGGAGAGGAAGGCAGAGTTGAGGCACATATCTGTAATACAGCACTCTGGAAGCTGAGTCAGGAGAAGAGGGCTACATAGAGAGACCTTATCTCAAGAAGTCAAAAAAGAAGGGAGGAAAGGAGAAAGGGAAGAGGGAAAGAAATTCTAAATAAACTTTAAGGATAATAAGTTACATAAACAGACAATCATTGCAACACACATGGGATTGCCAGAGATTCATAGTGAGACATTAGAATGGTGGCAGCCAGGGATTAAAAGGAAGAAAGGAGCATTGATTTGCTATTGAATGGGTACAGAGGCTCAGGTTAAAAAGATAAAATGTTCTATAAATGACTACACCACTTATATATGCCTTAATGCCCATGAGGACCCAGGAACAGTTAAATAGCTAATTTCATGCTATATCTATTTTTCAGTCATTATTTAAACGCTGTAAAAATGGTCTTGAGTGGACATTGGCTCATCTTCAGCAGAGCAGAGTTGACATGAGAAGACCTGCTCAGCTTCCAGGTCAGCGGTATGCATCAATGCGCATGACATGGTCTGAGACATTCTGGTAAATAGACACACACTTTTCAGGACCCAAGCTTCATCTTCCTTGGACAGAGGTTTGGCAATAACCATTTCCTAGCATTTGTTTCCCAATTTGAAATGATGTCACAGCTTGTCTATCCAGAACCTTCGTTTCCTCCACACTCACCAAGAGACACAGAATTCAGATGTTTCAGGTGATGGGGAATAGACTCCGACTTTACAGCTTTGTTTCTTTAATTTTAAAGTTTATGTTTATCTAGGATTTCTTTCCCTCTTCCTTCTCTCCTTCCCTCCCCAGACTTTTCCTCTTTGGATTGCTTTCTTGGAAAGAACACTTCTTTTCTTTATCCCTTTCCAACTAAAGTTAGCTTCCTTAAATAATATAGCCTACTTTGGCTTGGTCTTAGACTATGTTAAAGAGTATCATCATTTACTTTTATTTGTGTGTACATATATATATGTGTGTGTGTGTGTGTGTGCATACTCAGACATGCATATGCTCATGTGTGCATATGTGCAAACTTGATTGTCACTTCTCAGGTACTTCAGCGTTGTGTTTTTGAGCATTTGTCTCTCATTGCCCTGGAGCTCACCAAGTAGGCTGAGCTGGCTAGCTTTCCAGGGATCCACGGAGACTGGATGTCTCATGTGGCTAGGCATCATGGCAGGTTCTCACATTTACAAGCCAAGAACTTTGCTGACTGAGTTCTGCCCCATCCTTACTCTGATCAGTAGAATCGTCGTCGTCGTCGTCGTCGTCGTCGTCGTCGTCATCATCATCATCATTGCTGTCACTGTCACCTTCCTTACCCCGCTAGTCTCATGACCTGAGCCCACCAATTTAATACAACAGTAGTCTAGGCTAGAAGCTGATGAGTGACAGAACAGAGCAGAGTACCCATCCCAGCTCTCAACACCTGGCCCTTGGTCTTCCCAAGTTTCTGAGTTGGCCAAGTTTACTCCATTCTTAGAGGTTATCAGAAGGTGAGCATCCCCTAAGCCACTGGAGGAGTTGGGATGGTTTCACAAGGTCTGGCTCGTGGTGGTGGTCAGTCCTTGCCAGTTTTCCCTTTTGCAAGATGCTTTTCTCTGGCAGTCGGGCTGTACTCTGCCTGCTGCAGCTCTCGTTCCGAAGGGTGCCTGCTACTCCGAACACTCCCATGCAGAAACCCTCCTTCTCTACAGCGCACAGTCTCTGTGTGCATCTCTCATTTGTTTAAGCATTTGACATCCTGGTCGAAGTGTGAGTTATTACTCCATCTCTACTCTTATAATTGGATGCTAATGCCACAGTGGCTACACTGAGCCTGATGGCTGGAGTTAATTTAAATGTCCAAAAGGCTTCCTAAGTACCCAATTTCCTTCAAAATTGTCACACACAAAAAAAAGGAAAAGAGAGAAAGGAAAAAAAGAGGCAAGAAGACCCATTAAGAAACTCGAAGAAGCTCCTGGGGAGCTGTCAGGCTGCACAGACATGGCACTTGGAGCCATCCTTCATGCTGTCCTCCTGTCTCCTGTTCCCATGTGAGGGAAGTGGGGCTGAGGAAAGTCGTTCCTTCTAGGAGCAAGTTAGCTCAGTAATGCGCATGCATCTCAGTGGCATGGTCTTGGAGAGCTTTCACAGTCTCTTCTTGGACATTCCGTTCCTTTGTGGCCTCTGGCTACATCTCTATGTTTGTTTCTTCTGACTTGGGGTCATGAAAGGAATTCATAGAGTCCCTCGAAGTCCCTCGGTTACCTATGGCTGAATCCCTCCGGGTACTTGGAACCCTTAAACTCACTTCTCTTCTTAGACGTGGGGAGCTTTCTAACCTGGCTGCTTGGTATGAGAGACAGATGTCAGAAGACTGGCCCCAAGCAGTTATGGACTATATTTTGCACCTCAGTTTACCTACGTTGGCCTTTTAGGGTCATCCTTGCCGTCACCTCATGGAGAACAAGGAGGCAGAATGAACTTTCCCTGCCTTTGACACTGGGCATGGCTTCTAGACTTGACCTGATTGATGAGATGGCAGTGACCACAGGACCAGTACATGCTTAAGATTTGCTCACAGGTTCGACTTTGCCGTTCTGTGCTTATGGTATCTCTATAAGAAGAATGTCCTAGGTCCCTGCTTCTTCTTCCTCTTGGGTATCAAAGAACCTATGTGGAGCAAGATCAGAACCCCACCAGCAGCCAGACGTCCAGTCAGCTTGAAGCACAACTACCCAGTGAGACCGCAGTATGGCATTGCTCTATAAGGATGTGAGGACGAGAATAAATGTCTACCATGTGCTGCTAGGTTCTGTGTTCACCTAGTAATAACACACACTGTTGTGGCAATAGCTGCCTAAGACATAGGTGCTGGGCAAAGAGTTACAGAAGGGCACAAAAGCCTTGTGAGAGGTAGTAGGGAAGGAAGGTAGAGGAGAGAGGTTTTGATAGGTCAGCCTCTTTCTATCCTGGGCATCAGAGCCATACCCACAGTGAGGTGGTGGTAGTGGGTGTGGGTGCATATTCAGAGGTTTTCCATAGCTACAACATGGTCCAGTGGATGGTTTTATGTCCTTCTGTGTCTGTCATACTTTCTTAGGTCTATGTCTATGCATGGGTAGATCATAAGAGAGCCAGCCATGTGAAAAAAAGACTCTAGAAAGAGAATCCAGATTTCTAGATTGGCCATTCAGACTGACTTCCTGGTGTCCTAGCCTTAGGAAGAAGTTTGCTTTGAGCCTTTTGAAACCTCCTAATTACACCTGGGCCTTACAGCGAATGCATCAGTATGCCAACATAGCCTCCCTCTGCCTGCAGGTAAGAGTTCTGGGGTCAAGGTCATTGATATTTAGGTTAGCATAATAACTCCAGACATGAAGCTCAGGAGGCTGAGAGCTGAGCTACAGTCAGCTCTGGATGCATTGCTGACCTTGGATAAAGCCTCCTCCCCCTTGGGTAAAGCTTCCTCCCCCACCACCAGGCTTCGGAGAATCAGTTTTCAGATAGGTGGATAAGTCATGCCGTCTCTGAGTACTGGTCACAAAATCCTAATACAAATAGTCCAGGAAGCATTCTGTGATGCGAAGTAGCAGATGTTGTGGAGGGCTGCAATTTGCTGCTATTAATAAGTATAAATGCCTAATAGGAAGCCAGTTTGCTCTGGGATCTTGGACAGCCAAGGAGTGAGTGCAGGCGCTGGAATCAGCAACATATGCCGCTCCTCATTAGCTAGGGGTGGTAGCTGGGAAGCTGGGCGAGGAAGGCCTGGAGTTCTGCAGAGCCTCACGAAATCACCGTTGTATCCCCACACTTCAGCCCATTACCACACCTCAGCCCATCCCCTCACCTCACCCTGTTTCTTAGCCTCCCACCGTGAACTGTGCCTCAATGCCACAGCATCATCCTTCGCTATGGAAAGAGCTGAACCCCTTTCTGCTACACAAATGGAAAAGTCATGACCCACAAAGGCTGAACAGCTTCCTCAAGGTCACTTGGCTGGCTGTGGTAAAGATGGAAAGGGAAATGAGGCCAGAGCTGGAGGTCACTGGGTCTTCCAGAGATGGATGGCTTTTTCCACATACAACCCAGGGGGCTATAGAACTTGTTGTTCCACACCTATATCTAGGACTTAGATAGAAAATTTTAAAGTACTTTAGGATTGTTTCTGTAGGACTGGGATGGGTTGGCTGAGTTCAGGGATGGAGCAACAACACAGCATCCCCAGAAAGCAAAGAAGCCAGCACTAAGTGGGAACCCTAACGAGAGACCAGCGATTGCTTTCTGTACATTTCTTTCTCCTCTAGGGATCCTCTTTGGCTCTGGCAAGTATAATCAGAGAAGGAAATGAAGGTTGAAATAGCTTTGTCTCAATGACAAGTGAGAAGCTGGGGCTTGGGAAAGAAAGGGAATTGGGTTTGAGTACTGTGTCTGCCACTTCCTATGTGCTGTGGGTGACTTCTTCACTCTGCTGAGCCCCCTCTCCTCTCCTCATGCCGGAGGGTTGTGGGTTACTCACGATGGCACAGATGAGTATGTGAGTGAAATCCCAATAACAAGTGCTCATCTATTGTCCCAGCATCTTACGCAGCTACAAGTCATCTCAGCTCCCTCCCCCACACCTTGTATTCAGCTCATGCAGTCGATGAGAACAGGCATGTGAGTGAATGCCTGCCTTCGTGACTGCATGTATGCATGCATGAATGAATGCAAGAATGGATGCAGACAGAAATGCATGCCTGCATGCAAACATAAAGGCATGGCTGCAGGAATGAATGGAAACTTGAATGAGTGAAACTTGTCCCTGTCGAGCTCCTAGACATTAAAACATAAAACCGCTTGATTTGGAAAAAAATATTGACTCTAACTTCAATCAGTCATTTTGGATTATTGTCTCAAACTCAGATTATTGTCTCAAATCACAAATTGGCCTTCTAAGTTAAAGATCCAGGTCTCTGTCCTCTACTGTATGATGCTTACATTGCACAGTTGCCTCAGGAGACCTGATCTCCGGGGCTGTGGTGGAGGTGCAAGCTGGACACTTTCCTGGGACAGCACGCTCCGGTGGAGAACACCAGCAACCACACTCCCACCCTACCCAGCCCTGCCTGCATTTAGGGGAAGTAGAACGAAGAGAAAGAATGAACACTCTGGCATTTTCAGGGTTAACAGTCTGAAAGGGATCTTGGGCATAATCTATCTTCCTCCTCTCTTTCTTCTGTGGTTTTGGGGGATTATCTGAGGCCATGAAGCTACCAGTGCTGGTCTTTTGACACCCGACAGGACCATTATAGCTAGGATGCTATTTGCTGATCTAGTCTTCAGGTCAAGGCTGAAAGAAGAGACAAACTCAGAGGACCAGAAGCTGACTGGGGTCGTGGGGGGGGGGGCGGGGAATAAGAGCTCCCTCCCAAGCCCAGTCTAGCAGGTGAAGAAGCAGCTTTTGTACTGGGGATGAAAGTGCTGTTCCTGCTCCAGCCATCTCTCACCAGTGACATTGACAAAGGCAATGGACTCATGTGAGCTGGGGCTGGGGACCTGCTGGCTGAGTTTTCTAAGCCCAGCCTGCTCAATGGGGGCCTTTGTTCCTGCAGCCAAGAAGGAGAGGGAGGAGGAGAGGTTGGCACAGGGACACCTAACTCCACTCCCCATGGGCAGCAGAGACAAGCTGGTTTGGAGGCAGATGCTGAGTGCTCCTCTGCTGGCTGGCTCAGGCTCTTTGTGGGAAGCAGCAGGATAGGTGGATAGGCCCTCCTCCACCCACTGCTCTTCCCCTCCCTCTGGTGACCTCAGTCAAGGGCATCACTCAGCCACTGTCCCCAGCTTTGGTCTGGTTATGGAAACTATCCACAGTCCATTCAGGTGAACATGTGTGCAACAGCCAAGGGGTGGGCTCAAATGTGTTGTCTGATCATAGCAGTGATTTTTCCACATACCTGTGGATTCTGCCACACAGGAAAAGAAAATCCTGATTTTTCCTTGCAGACAACCTTGATTAGACATGCACTTTGTTGGAGCAAGAGGCATTTTTTTTTCTTTCTAGAAGTAATTTGATCCTGGGAAAGCCACTGGTCCTGAGGAGGCATGGAAAGTGATACTTCTCTCAGAGCGAACCTTTAGGGTCCCTCTCTCAGGAAGCCAGGTGCTGCTAGCTTTAAGAGATGACAAAAACCACGCATGCTGTCAAGACAACTAAACTTTTTTCCTCCCCACTCCCCTCTTGCCTCAAGGTACCACATAATCCACCTGCTCCCACCCCGGCTCTGTATGTAGGATGGACCCAGGATGCTGATGGGGAAAAGTCTTTGCTCACTGGGTCACCTGTGCTTGCACAGGCTTAGTGTGTTCCTTGCATGAGAACAGGGTACCCTGAGGTCACTTAAAGCATAAAAAAGAGCACGCTAAGAGAACTGGCCTCAGATGTGTGGGTACAACCTTTCTGAGGAATGGTTTTTCAGAGATGGCTGAAACCTAAAATAAATGACCAACAAGGCTCCCTTTCACAGTCTTTGCAGTAGAAACGCCAGTGCCCTGAGCATAGGCACATGGTTGTGGCTATTCACTGTGCTAATGATTATTTGGAGAAACCTGAGTGTCCATCCCCAGGGTGGATTATGGCGAAACTCCCATACTCTGAAACAACACTGGTCTGATATCTACTGGCAAGGACAGATAGCCATGATTGATCTTTGAGTTTAAAAAGTCTGATTCAGAAAAGGCATTTTATGACTCAGATTTTATTTTTGACAAGGTCTTGATATGTGGCTCAGATCAGACTCTTTTTTATTAAACTTTATTGTAAAGGACTTGCAAAAAAAAAAAAAAAGTGCAGTAAGATTAGCCAGACTCAAAAATCTATACATCTCATTGAAAGTCTATACAGTTAAAATAGCTATTCTGAAGCAGAAGAGCTTTGCATTGGATTAATACTTAGACTATCAAATATATATTTTTTGTACTTAAACCCCTCCCTGACTCCCTGTACACAGTGAAACCCTAGGCAAATTTAATATTAGGAAAACAAGAGCTTTATATTCTCTTTCACGACTTGTCTCCACTGCAGGCACCGCACCATTCTTTATCACCTAATATTCACCTTTTCTTGTTTTCCATCTATTTGTACATTTGTTTACATCTATACATACATACATTACAGGCTAGGATCTGCATGCAAGCGAGAGCACGCAGGTTTTGTGTCACCTCGACTAACATACCTTCTACAGCCATCTATTTTCCTGCAAATTTTGTAATTTTTAGAGCGGAGTAGTATTCCGTTTTACACATGGACCAGGTTTTTCACTATCCATTCACCATAGTGAATTCTTACACATCCTCCCTCTGGAGCTTCCTGAGCACTGGAAATACTGGTGTGTGCCACTATGTCCAGATCCTTTTTTTTAGCTTTCAAAGAGAACTGTGCAGCACACAGACATATGCACAGGCAGTTTTCTGTAGTAAGAATAATTTCTGAAGAGAGAGCAGAGTTGTTAGCAGTAGTTAACATTGGAAGATTTAGTTAGTATGGCCAGGTAGTGCCATGCATGCCCTTAATCCCAGCACTTGGGAGGCAGAGGCAGGCAGATTTCTGAGTTCGAGGCCAGCCTGGTCTACAGAGTGAGTTCCAGGTCAGTCAGGGTTACACAGAGAAACCCTGTCTTTAAAAAAAGTGTTAGCCTACAAAGTGTATTTTAGGACCCAAGCTTTAGTTGTGCTCTGCTTTTAACATTAATACAATTTCAAGCCATCTAGAACAGTAGTTCTCAATCTGTGGGACAAATATTTACATTATGATTCAAAGGAGGAGAAAAATAACAGTTATGAAGTAGCAATGAAAATAAATGTACGGTTTTGGTTGAGAACCACTGCTCTAGAGCTATGGAGAGGATCCATGGCTTATTAGTGTCTCCTCTTAGTCCATCTTGTGACCAGCACAATGGACCACTGTTACTGTCTGTCAAAATGTTTTCCCTTTGAAAATTTAACCAACTCATTGAATGGAGAGTCACCATTTGACAATGACACCACCAAGTCAGGTCCCCACAGAAGATCCTAGGCAAGGATTAGTACACCTACAGGCTTAGAATCTACAATGGTTTGTTTGGAGGTTCATTTCCGCACTAGACAGTCAGTCATGGGGTGTTAGAACAGCACTGGAGGGTGGGGCGACCTAGGACCTGTATGCATAGCTTACATTCTTCCCTAGTTTGCTGTGAGACCTGAGGCATGTGTTCTCATGTCAAAGTGGCTCTCTGTTGTCCTTCCTAGTAGAAACAACCTTCATAACCTACCAGCTGAACAGTGGAAAAGGCCCCAGGTGCCTTGCTCCAGGATCTCTCCCAACTTCATCCCTAGCTTGGGAACTGGATCTGTCTGCATAGTGGGATGCTCAGCTCTGCCCTGGTTCTTATGACTTAAACAAAGTAGGAGGATGCCCATCTGACATATGCTTTGAATTCTACGATAGTAACCACAGCTTGCGATCATAAACTATAGAGCCACCATCACGTACTATGGTGACTTCTCTCCCATTACCAGAAACAGCAGAGTGGTTAAAGAGTCAATATGTCTGTGAGGAGACATGACTAGCCTGATGGGATGGAAACTTCAAAGACTTTTGAGCCTGCTCTGCATTCAAATCTTAGCTTCATTTTCCTCATCTGTTCAATAAGGGTAATAAAAACCTGTCCCCTCCTAGGTGCCAGGTAAGTCCTGTTGTAGCTGATTGCCTGTCTGTAAGTGTGACAAGGACAGTCAGGTCCACAGTGTGGTGAGAATGGTCACATTTCCCAAGGAGGTAGAGATGAGCAGCACTTCCCACGTCTGTCTGCCAGGGGCTGGCCTCACCACACTGCAGTTGGGGCTAAGAAGATGCTCAAGGGTTTCAATTAGGAGGTTCACTTTCCGGGGTGGGAGGAGGTGGGAGGAGGCAATATGTCTTATGTAGACAAGGTAACCGATTGACATTACATTGGAGCTTAGAGTAGTAGTACCTTGGAAATGACAAATGGCTGCCAGTACTATATGTAGACAGGGGACTCACCAGGTCATAGATAACTGCTGCAAAGGGGTGTGAGTGCAAGGGGGAAGGTCTCTGTTTCTGCCCAGTGGGGTGTTCTCAGCAGACAAATGCGGGTGACCTAGGGAAAGGTTTGGAGCTTTAGCCCTACTCTCAGTAGTGAACTTTAACAGTGAGAGAAGCTGAGAGGAAGAAGTATCTAGAAGTATAGAGTACACTAGAGGTACAGAGGGAGTGGTTCCCAGTGACTCCGTGTTGAGCAGGTGTCATGAGGTCTGGAAACCAAGACATGCAGCTGATGGTACCCGGTGTTTGTGATCTAAGCTTTTCCCCGGACCACTCCCAGCTCAGCCCAGGATTTATCGTCCTCCACATTATGAGATATTATGCAGACTAAATCATATAATAGGCACAGGGACTCAACACCACTTCTCACAACATCCAAACCAAATCAATAAATAGTGGCTGCCATCACCATCAGGACAACCAGGGCCCTGTGATACAGCCAGAACCCAAGTTCTCCAGTCAATATCCTTTGTTCTCTGCCCACTAGCTTTTTACGCACATGCAGGTGAATATGCACATATGAGCATACAGGAATCAATATCATGTAATTTCTCCACTTTATATTTCCAGAAGGTCCCTCACAGAACTTGAAGCTCACCAGTTCTAGACTAGCTGGTAAGCTTGCCCCGGGGGCTCTCTGAATCTATTTTCTAAAGCTAGGAACATAGATAAATGTTGCTGCACCCAGCTTTTGTGTGGCTGCTCAGAATCTGAACACAGGTTCTCATGCTTGTACGGTGAGCACTTTAATGACTCAGCCATTTCCCCAGGCCAAATTCTTCTTCTGCTTTGAATGACACAGAGAAGGACAGGAACTTTGGGGTGGGTGGGGGGGTCCATTCTCTTCCTAGTCGTCTGGGCAGGCTGGGCTAAGGCAGTGAGCAATTCTATCAGATAAAGCAAGGACGAGGTCAGCTGCTGACTTCCTCTATTTGATCGTTCCCTGACCTCTGTGAACAGACATAATCCAAAGTTGGCCATGGGTCTGAGACAGAAAATTGAGCTGGTTCCTGGCCAAACACAAGAGGCTGTAGTGCATGCCAGCATGTAGGGATGTGGATTGGCATAGTACTTCTGGCAGGCCAGGGTCAGGGAGTGAAGCCCAGCATGGCAGCATTGGCGCAAAGTCTGGTGGTCCCATAAGTGACTAGGACACGAGGATGCTGTCTCCCTGTTTGCTGGGTTTGCAAACAAACCTGCAGACTGCAGGGAGCTTGCTATGAGTTTCAGCCATTGGCAGCTGCCGTTCCTCTTCAGTTAAGTCTGCATGGGCCACAACTGTGAGTGTAGCTTGGCCTAATCCAGCATCTGGCTCACCAGGGGCTGCTTTGCATTATATGTCCCTCCTGCTGCAGCCTGGCAAGCTACAGCCCTCTTCAGGGATCCTCCATATTCAAGGGGACAACCAGAACTTTTGTAAAGTGCTAGAAGTTCTTAAAGTCCCAGAATTTGGGGGGGTCTTATTGAAGAGCCCACAAACTTAGTTGAATATCAGAACTAATTTCAAAGCTGTTAAAGATGTGATTGTTCAGCCCAGAGACCTGAATTTGATTCCTGGAGACACATATAGTGAAGGTAAGGACTGATTTCTGCAAATGATCATCTGACCTACACACACACACACACACACACACACACACACACA
>NC_034591.1:51727825-51746269 GCF_900095145.1 Mus pahari
AGAGAGAGAGAGAGAGAGAGAGAGAGAGAGAGAGAGAGAGAGATTAAAAATATCTTTGTTCAGGCAAGCTGAGTCCAACAAAATCAGGATGTCTAAGAGCTGAGATATATTCTCCCAAAGCATTCTTCCTCTCTTTTTTCCCAACCAGCACTGACAACCTTGATGATAAGCTGGGTTTGGGACAACTGGTCTTACCCAGGGAGAGCAGAATGTGGAGATGTTGGAGGAAATGTCCTTGCCTGACATATCCAGCAGGTAGCAGAGGCAGAGTGGAGTAGGGCTAGCACTTACACCAGACAGCGGGACACGGCTTCACGATGGATGAGGCAATTTCACAGTCATGATCATGAGTGACCTCCACTACAACTTGTCAAGGTTGCCATGTCAGGGATGGCGGCCCCTATTTTACAAGTCAAGACTCATGTTAGAGGGGCTAAGTGGCTTAACGACTGGCTTAAGGTCATGTAGTCAGTGAGTGCCTTGGGCCAGGACTCTAACTCACACCTTGTCCTTGACCTCTGAGTACTCCCAGGCATGGTATAGTCTCTTTTCTCTGAAGATCTCTCTATGGCAGAAGTTAGGTAGCAAGAAAGCCCTACCTAGAAGGAACAATTCTACCTGAGTCAGTTGCAGAACAGTGGCTTCAAATTCTGCAAGCTCTGGCATGACAGCGTTGGGGTTGGCCAGGACCCAGGGCAGTATATCTTACAATTGCTTGTTGGGCAGTCTGTTCCCTGGCTAGCTTCTCCATATTCTGGACACCCTTACCCAGATAAGCCTCTGTCTTACAGAGCCAGGCAGGACTCTGGTTCATCATAGAGACTTTAGACCATTATTCCTTATGGAACAGATATTATGACTTTTGGGGCATCAGACATCTGGGCTGGTATGTACCCCAGGGAAGCTGTTGCCCAGGACTGAGTAGAGGATGCATATTTAGCCTTGGTCCTCAGTTGGGAAAGGTCAAGGAACAGAGGTTAACAAGACCCCACTGATGACCAACAATTCAGGACTCTGTACTTCCCCCTGCTCCCAACATGCTAGAGCTGAGACTTGAAAGCACTGATGTGGACTGGTTTTCCTGGGCCATACCCAGTAGCGGTGAAGAATATGTATGACCCTGAAGACTTAGCAGGCTGGGGAACTGGGAATTTGTGGCTCAGATTTGCAGGTTGTTTACTCTGATTCTTCCAGCTCAACTTCGAGGCCTTTAGGAAGAATCTATCAGAACCGTAGACACTAAAGGCATTTTTGGCCAGCATGGGTCTGGTAAAATTGACTCTTTAGTATAGTGGTTTTGGTTAGACAAGGGGTCATTTAGTGCAAAAAAGTCAGTAAGAAAGCTCTACCACAGAGGCATAGCTGGCCCTCCCCTCACACATAGTTTAGCTAGACTCAGCAAAGCCTGGAGGATCTGTTGGTCTCTGGGAAGGAAGAACATGGGAAAACCCTGCAAAAGGAGTAGCCACTGTGCTGGCTAAAGGAGGCTAGCACTGAACAGAGGGCAGGCACATTGCCATGGGTGTGACAGATAGGCTTCTCTGACTTGGCAGCCCATTTTTTGTTTTCTAAGAAAAATCTCAGAAATTACCTGGATGGAGCCCCACTCCCTCATCATTTGGTGTAAATGGGCTCATGTTGTGCTGTTTCTGAGAGCAGCAGCACAGGGCAGGAGTGAGCGTCCTGTGTCCCTGCAACTTCAGAAGCACCTTGCCTGATAGATCTCTGCTTATAGAGTCACTGTTTTTCCTTTCTTCTTTCTGTCCCCTGTGATGATTGTGGTTTAAATAAGGGTGGTCCCCATAAGTTCATATACTTGAAAACTCAGTCATCAGAGAGTGGCACAATTTGAAAGGATTAGAAGGATTAGGGGATATGACCATCTTGATGTCTCTTCATGGCAATAGAACAAAAACTGAGAGAGTGACCAAGCTCCTGGTGACCACTATATGCATCACTTCATATGATAACACTCAGAATTTTGGGATTCTGAAGAAGCTACCCATATTCACTAAGACAACAAGCAAATGCACAGGAAGAGGACAAGACACAAGACTACCAAAGCATGGGCTGACTATATGAAGCTAACTCAAATTCCAAGAGGCCCATATAATCATCCTTTCAGTAAGTCAACCACTCAACCCAGCCATGAATGCAGGATGCTTGCCAGTTATACAAATTCAAAAGGAAAACAATTAGAATAGGGCACATGAGATGGCGAGATGGATCAGTGAGAAAAAACACAAGACTTACTGGGGTCAATCCTTGGTGCCCACATGGCAGAAGGAGAGAAGAGACTTCCTCAAGTTGTCCTCTGACAACATACACATGCATGTTTGTGCACACACATAAGTAAATAAGTCAATTTAATTAAAATGTTTTAAGAGAACCAGGTACTCTCTTAATGTAACTTATGAAAGAATTCTATTAGGCATCTAACTGTGTTTATCTGCAGCAAGAGTGCCATGTGATCCACTCACAATTGTGAAAGTAAAGGGTGCTGAAGTAAAGGATGCTGAAGTAAAGGATGCTGAAGTAAAGGATGCTGAAGTAAAGGGTGCTGACCTTTCTTCACAGTTCATAGGTACATAGCCTTGGAGACACCCCCTTTTTCAGCACCAGGAAGAAGATGTAGCAATCCCTCAGGGATCAGAGCATGGGCTGGAATCTATGTGTAAAGTGAGAGGGACCCTTGAGGTCTTTCAGCTCATCTCTACTCACCAAACCCTCAATTCATCTGGGCTCTTCTCCTTGTTGGAGGCAGCAGTCTAGCTAGGCAAGTGGAAATGAAAACCAGAACTAGACGCACATGGGTGTTAAGACATCTATATTCATCAGTGTGCGCACTTGCGGCAATGGGGATGTTCTGATTAGAAGACTGGCTAAAGTTACAGACACAGCTTGATAAAGGAATATTATTTAAGACTACAAGCCGATGTGCTTTCAATTCAGAGAAAGACATGGAGGAGCCTTAAACGCATGGTACTAAAACTGGAAAAGGCTACAGGCTGTATGATTCCAAGTTCATGTCCTTCTGGGTAGAGGAAGGAAGAATGAGGAAGATGAGCCAGAGGACTGTTAGGGCAATGAAGGTATCCTGTATGACATCAGCTTGAAGAGCACATGTCATTACATGTTCATCTAAATCCATCGGATGCATACCAGCAAAGAGGAACTCCAGCATGAACTGTTGGTTCTGGGTGCTAATGACGCATCAAAGCGCTGCATGAATTATACCAAAACACTCTGGGGGAGGATACTAATAGTGGAAAGGCCCCAGGGGCTGGCAGAGAGGCCTATGGGAATTTTTTATGCTGAAATTTGTGATGACCCTGAAATGATTTTTTTAAAATAGTCTATTAAAATAGGAAAGGGAAAGAGGCAATATACTATTTTTCCATTCTTATCAACTTTTGATGACTATGCTCACATTCACGTATCCTTCCTTGTACAGTTTAACATTACACACCTACGTGGACGTGGGGAATCGAGAACAGTACTGTCACCAGGATTGCTTGGCATTCTGCATTTGCTAAGAACCCTGACATGAATACCAAGAATGGGGAAGGATTAAGAGCTCTTGGCTTAAGTCGTATTATAGAGTAGATAAAAAGAAGTGGCTAGGTGGACTCAGCAATGAACGTGAGTCCCCATCCTGTCACCCTTCTCTGAGCCTACTCTAGAGGGAAGTCAAGGATAATCTGTGCTTGTGCCTGCCTGCCACCCGGTCTTATCTTATATGTGTACTTAGACCTGTATTTCTCAACATACGGACTTCATCATCCCATCTACAGATTTATGTCTGCCTCTCTTGGGGTCAGAGCTGCATGCCTGGGCTGATGCATCTCTATTGCATATACTAAACCCTGGAGGAACTCTGACATAGCTCTTTGAGCACTGGACTATGGTGTGAGGGTCAGATGGACAAAGAGGCAGAGCAGAGGACCACAGAGGCTGCTCAGTGAGCCCCAGAGGTGCCTGTGAACTCATCCTTTTTAGTAGCAGCTCTGTACTCACACAAACATCATGGTGCCAAGTCAGTCCCAACTCAGCATCCCTCAGTGAACTGAGTGTCCTTATGCAGTGGGCAACTGTTGGATAGTTATTGCCTTCAACTGAAAGAGTCCCTCCTTTGGGACACTTACAAACCCACAGAGTACCTTCTGAGGCTATAGAAATATAAAACTGCCTAGGGAGGGGAAGGAGGAACTCTTCAGTGGGACTGACTCCTGGCTGTGCAGGAAACTAGTGATGTAGCTCTTCAGAGTCATGGGTAGGGCTGAGGTTTTGATGGTGATGCAATTGCTCAAGTCAGCCATGCTCCTTCTGCAAGTCACCCTCATAAATTCACTGGCTCAACAAGCTAGACTTGGGGAGAATCATTTCTTTGTCTACCATTGGTGCCATATCTGGGGTGAGTACTTATTCATGTCTCCCAGGAGAAATGTAAAGCAGCAACCAGCAGTGTGCTATGGACCCACGATCGTCTGCGGTCTGCACTGGCAATCCTGAGCGAATGAGTGTGTCTCAGAGATCCAGCCCCAGCTCTGCCTTGCCTCTCCCTGCCTCTGGAGGCTGGCCAAGTAGGTCAGCCTCTCCAGACTACTGCTTTCTCAATTGTACAATGAGAGGTTCCGTCTACCTCTAATCGTCTAAGACATACGGGAAATTGAGAGCACACTCTCTTTCCTTCCCTGTCTCTCCTCTTGAACTTGACCCAGCCCTTCTAGACCACACTAAAACAAAACAAAAAAAATCAATTTTAATTATAAAAATCCATTTACTGTATCGATAAATCATTCAGGCCCAGCCTGGCTGTGGGAAGAAGGTTACATAGATGCTGGCCTAATGTGTCACTTTCCTCTGCTTTGCTGCTCTGAGACTGCCACCCTCCCCGCTCTCTACTTCAATATTCATCTTTGTCATTAGGCTGTGGATTATTAATGATGTCCTGGGCTGATGGATGGGAGCCCAGATGTTCTGAAACCCACTGTGACTGCTTGTAACTTCGTTTCCAATAGACCCTTGACAAGGGATTGTGATGGGCTTCCTCCCCACATTCCAGCAGTAGGCAGAGTCCCTGCTGGGACTGGGCTTGTTTTTCTATACATCTCCTTGGTGGAGAGAATAGAAGACCCAGGGACACAAGTGGAAAGAGTTGGCCTCTCCCAGGCTGCTCAGTGGGTGGCAAGACAATGCCATGTCCCCCATCTGGTTCCCTGGGCAACATGTTTTTAAATTAATTAGCTGATCACTTAATATTGTTGTTGGGGTTAGTCCTTATGTGATCAAAAGGAGAGGTGCCATCTGCTTCAGATTGCCACTGATAGGTGAGGAGAGACCTCCTGTGGGCTTCGGTGCAATAATGTACCTGGAGATTGAGGTGGGGTGTTGGGTGAAAGGCTAAAAGCTGAAGAGATGCTTAGTTCTAGAGTTTAACCACAATCCGTGACTCTCTAAATCAAGGGTTCAAGTTTACACAAACATGGGACACTGAAACTGAGACTTAGACAAGGATGCAGGCAGAGAACAGCAAGTGACCCAGAGGAACAAGATCCTCTCTCTCTCTCCAAGGAATCAGAACCCCATTTCTTCATTTACAACCTCTGGGGCTTTACATTGGCCCATTGGAGTCTCAAGACTGACATATGTACATACAGTCAACATAGGGCCATGGGTAAAAACACATGCCAGGCAGGAAGAGCCTGAGATTCTCCTTGCAACTCTAGAGCCCTTCTGACTGTCCCTGCCTAGGTCTATTTGGCAGATATGTGAAGAGGAACATCAGCATGGCTACCACAAGTTACCACCAATGAAACAAAGCTAAATGTGGCTCATGGGAGGGACTACAGGACCAACCAATGTGCTCTGCTCATTTGAATGACCTAGCCACTGCAAAATAAGTTTCCTAGGGAGTGAGTAGCAACCTTTACACTGTGTATTGCCATTGAGCAATGTAGGTGGGCAACCCCCCGATTCAATATTTGTGAGCAAATTCCCTGACATCTCAGCCTCAGCATCTTCACTGAGAAGAGGAGCTAATGATCCCTACCTTGGTTGATATTAAGAGCATCCCAGCAATAGGCTAGCTGGAATACTTCATCCCTATTAGCATGTCTTCCAGAAGACAGAAAGGCGATACTACTCAAAACCTATCAACTTGGCCATTTGTTTGCATTGATTTTGCGGGAGAGAAAATTAAAAGCAACATCTAAGATGAGACACAGGATTTCTTCTGGAGTCATTGCAGAGGCTCCGGGCTCCAAATCTGGGCTGCAGACTTGCCTTCCACACATTAGCAGTGAGACCTTTGAGAAGTCAATTTAACCTCTCTCACTGGCCTCAGGAAAATCTCTGTACCAATAGTGAGGAGATGCCGGCAGGTTCAAGGAGATATTGTATGAAGAAAACACTTTGGAAATTGCAAGTCTGGAACTGATCTATGGTGTCCTTTCATTGGTTACCACTGACCTATCAGCAAAAAAGAATTTCAAAGTCGCCTACCTTGAGCCTTCTGAAGAGCACAAATGATAGTCCCTAGTAATTCTTTCAGATGTCCTGCTCCACTGAGATACTGGATGGAGGAAGTGAGACCATTACAAACAAAGAAAGCATAAAAAATAAGAGATAGAAGCCAGGCCAAGAGACAGACCCAAAGTGTATCAGCTTAATTAAGCTGAAAATTCTGGGGCTCCTGGATAACTGTTCCTTGGAAATCAAGGTCTCGTCAGAGTCCTCTTCCCTTCTGCTTTCTCTTCAGCAGATATATTAGTGACTCTGTCTTTAAGGAGAATCAACCTACAGAGCCCAGAAGTGACAATGGAATGACTACCAGGTGTGACATTTGGGCAGACTTTGCTTTATTCTAGAATTTATATGATTTAGAACTCATTCATTCCTTGTGTAAAAGAGGCATCGTGTGTTCTCGTGTGATAGTTAATATTGATTACCAATTTGATAGGATCTATAGTCACTTAAGAGGTGAGCCTTTGGGCATGTCTGTGAGGGATGAACTAAATGAAGTAAGCTGAGGTGGAAGACCTGCACTAAACATGGGAAAAACTCTTTCATGGGCTGGAGATCTGGACTGAACAAAAGGAAGAAATCAAACTGAGAACCACCACTTATCTCTCTCTGACCACAAGGTGTGTAGTACAGGCAAAATGTGCTCAGGCCCTTGCAGTGGAAATAGAAGTCTACACAGTCTTGGAAAAACAGGGCAGCATAAAATGTAAGTGCTACCTGCGGTAGGTAACCCTGCCAGCCACACATATGGGCACTTACCTACCAATAGCCACCAAGAACTTGATGATTGTGTAGGACACTGGGCCTGCATGGTGTGAGGAGTCTGTGAGCACAAAGCCACTGCCTTCCTGGTGAAGACAAGGTAAGTGGTGGATGCATGGAGGTCTTTACTGAAGCATGGAAATGGATGAAGGGAAAGGAAGAAAAAGGGGGAAAAGAGGATGCTTAAATGATTCAGAGAGAAACATTCGATTCTGTACCATGTGTGCCTCCGCAGACCTCAGCACTAGGGTAACGATGTCCTCTCTGTTTGCTGGGCTGAATGCAGTTCTGGGGAAGAGAGAAAGCTTAGGGGGATGTACTTGTGTTGGGTGAGGCAAGGAGAGGAGTTGAATTTTAAAATCCAATACAACTATGTCCATTTTTCTGACCTGCCCACCACAGTGAAAATAAACAAATAAAACCCACCACCACCACCACCACCACCACCACCACCAACAACAACAACAACAACAACAACCCCGGAAGTGTGCTTTAGAGACCCTCAATCTTTGATAGGATTACTCGGAATCGGAAAGTTCCCAGGGTCTTCTGATTAACACTGTGCTAGGTAATGACCAATTTGCTTCTCATCCCTCTCCTTCCCCTTCAAATTACTGATTGTTGTCTGACATTGGAGCCCTGTTTGCCCTTATTAAATTAACAAGCCTACAAAACTCTTAATGAATTGGAACTCATCAAAGGCCTGGAAATGATAGCAGCCTTCAAATTCTTTTCTTTTTCATGTATCTCTGTGTGAAATATCACGCTTTCCCATACACTCCATTAAGTTTACACATTTTCAGAAATGCCCGGTTCACCTGGAACAGTAGGGAGTCGGCGCCTCACAGAAGTGCAAGGCCTGAAGGACTCAGGCAGTTTCTTGAACCAACAGCAAGCTGTCCTGCGCAAGCATAGACCAAGTGTTGCACCCAGTGTTTCCCATGTCCCTTCAAGAATGCCACTGGAATGTTGATGCATTTGAGGAGATAGTCCAGGGTACAGTTGGTGATCATACACGTGGCTTTCTTCCCTTTTCCAGCAACTTAACTGAACTTCTGGGCAATTAAACTTGTGTCTGTACCGGGCTTCCACTCAGCCTTGGTGAGTTTATAGGATGGGCACATGGAAATACAATCTTTACTGGAGGTGTTCTTCCTTCCCAATGCCATCTTCAACTACAGGTAAGGGACCACGGGTGTTCTCATCATGACTCTTGGCTTTGCGATGGGGCTAATGACAAATTCTGAAACCCTGACTACTAGGCTCAGGGTCTAGAAAATAATACCCACTGAAGTTATGGGCATCTAGGGGCAAATGCCATCTTGGTGTTTTTGTTTGTTTGCTTGTTTTTGTTTTTTTCCCCTTACAAGTCAAAAAAAATAAAAAATAAAAACCAATGAGATGGGCCAAGGAACTAATTAAGTCCATAAAGTGCTTGTCTCACAAGCATGAGAAGGTGAGTTTGAGAACCAGAACCCATGTGAAAAATTGAAAGCCAGCTGTGGCAGCAAGTGCTTATAATACCAGTCGAAGGAAGGAAGACAGGGGGATGCCTGAAGCATGTTAGCCAGCTAGTTCTGACCCATTTGGTAAATTCCAGGACAGTGAGAGATCCTGTCTCAAAGAAAAAGGTGGCCTGTAAGTGAGAAATGACACTTGGGGCTGTGCCCTGGAATGAGTGTGCACACACATCTAGCAGATCATGGGGCGGCCATGAACAAATGCCCATCCTCGGGTCTTCATGGAGGTGCAGAGGCAGCTTGTATGTCTATGAGAGGCATTTGATGGAGCTAAAGAAGTAATGAGTACAGTCCAGGGGAACATTGTCCTCTTTGGCCATCAATCGCTCCCACGTTTCAGACAGCGTGTGCATGTCAGGGATGGGGGTGGAGGGAGTACCCATCTCACAGCTTGGCTGCTGAACCACAGCATCTGTCTGGGCACGCACGCATGCCCCAGTGTTCCTGGGAGAGGTTTTCTGCCTGCTGGGGGACAGTGTGGTGAAACAAGAGACCACCTTACCTCCCCCAGAAAGCATCATGCTTTGAGATGCATTTAATACACTGGAGTTGGCCTGTCTTAGAATATGTGCATCTTAGAGCTCGAGTTGTTGCAATGAGGGAAAACAGCACTTTAAACGCACAGTTGGTCCTTTGTTTCTGTGGGTTCTACAGCCAACCAACGTTAGACCAAAAATAGTAAATAAACTGTATCTTAATAAGCTTGTGCAGAATTTCTCTTGCATTTCTATGGTATTAGATATTGTAAGCCTTGTAGAAGTGATTTAAAATATGCAGGGGTAGCTATACAAAGTATATGAAAATACTACCCTATTTTATAGAAGAGAGTTGAGGACCTACAGATTTGCTGTGCACTGGGGCCTCTGGAGCCAATCAGACAGGTATACTGGGACAAGTATATTAGGAGAACAAATACAAACAGTTGAGCAAATTATACCTTAACTCCCTAAGAACCTGCTGTAGACACCATAATCAGGCACAGGAAAAGCTTTGGAGTCTCTGTGCTGATCTGAAAGAAAGCTCCAATCTGGCTTCCTTTCTCTCATTTCCTAGTAAGACCACCTAAGCCTGAAAAAGCTAACACCACGCAACTCTAACCATACACTACCACCCACAGCAAGCAGCCCCACCAGGCAGTGGGGAATCCTGCCAGGACCACTATTGATTGGCTTGCTTGATTAGTTGGTTAATTGAATATCACTGCTTTCTAATATAATTAAAACAAGACAAATACTGGAGCTTCATCCTGTAAGCAAGGGCCATTAGCGCTCATGTGCACACCCTGATTAAAAATGCGATCGACCCGACGGGGAGGATAATTTATGAACTCTGGTGCCACTCTATGGTTTGCGGACTTGAGCTATGACCTGACTGGCATGGGACTCCCAGACTTGTTGCGAGTGTTGTTCTCACAGGAAAGACATTTATTACACAAGGAAATAAATAGGGTGGTTCCTTTTGGCAGGTGAACCTACCTAGTGCATGCCCCTAGTTCGTGTATAAAATATCAGAGAGGGAAACAGATGATACTAGAGAGCCACTCGTAGCTTCCACCTTTGTCCCACTTCCCTAGATCCAATATAATGGTGGTTTGCAACCTAGTTTGCCCAATCTCCCATTTTATCATTATTCAGCTTTACCGTGAATCTGAAACTGTGTTTATATCATGGACCTGATTATGACATACTTAAGAGAAATTACTTGGAAGAGACCCAATGTGGGCTAGTGGGGAAAGTGAAGAAATTATTTATTTAGGGGCTAAGAGGCTCACCCTATGGTAGCAGTTCTTAACCTTCCTAATGCTGTGTCCATTCTAGTCAGTTCCTCAGGTTGTGGTGACTCCCAACTATAAAATTGTTTTGTTGTTACTTCATAACTGTAATTTTGTTACTGTCAATGAATCGTAATCTAAATATCTGTGTTTTCAGACAGTCTTAGGCAACCCCTGTGAAAGAGTTGTTTGATGCCCCCAAAAGATCACAACCCACAGGTTGAGAACCGCTGCCCTATAGGATGCGGAGACAGCTAACCATCAAGTGCTTTTGCTTATATATGCAATGCAGGGGCTTGGTCCATATGGCACTCCCCCTAAGCATCCGAGGCAGCGGCTTCCTCGAAGAGTAAGACTGCCAGACCCCCTGGAAGACAGGTCCCTGACCTTCTTTCTTCTTTATGACTTCAGTGAATTAAGGCATGTATCTGGCATGCCATCTGCAGGGATATAGCTGTGAATGAGGTAGACGCACGAATGCAGCCTTTCCTTCTTCAGTCTTCTTATTGACATTTCAGTTGTCCCTGTCAGTAGCAAAGGACAGTAACCCCTCTTTTAGGGCCAGTGGGATGTAATTGAGAAAGTAATTGGAGTCTCTCCAAGGAAAGTGCTATGTAAATCTGAGGTATTATTATTCTGTTAGCTCATGCTCTTTATTTTTGGAATGTATCCAGATGTGCTGACTGGTAAGCAAACATTATAGATTAGAAGGGAATTAAACAATTCAACTCATGAGTCCTAAAGCAGAATGGATCACCACATCTGCTAGGCTTCCAAGTTGGTAGGCTTTTTTTCCTTTATCAGTATTGGAGACTGAACATAAGGCCTTGTGCATGCCAGGCAAACACATTACCACTGAGACATACCTACCACCCCACCCCACCCAGTGTGTGTGTGTGTGTGTGTGTGTGTGTGTATACATGCGCGCACGCGCGTGCACATATACATTTATGTAGAGGTCAAAGGTCAACCTGAGTTGACCTTTCTTACAGACCTTTTTGCATATATAATGCTTCCAGTGTCCTGATTTTCTGGGATTTATGTGTGTGTGCAAATGTGTGTCTCTCTACATCTGTATGTGTTTCTTAAACATTTTTGGGGGGTTCATTTTCTCTTGGTAGATACTATTCTTATTTGTTTGTTTTTATTTTAAGACATTTATTACACAAGGAAATAAATAGGGTGGTTCCTTTTGGCAGGTGAACCTACCTAGTGCATGCCCCTAGTTCATGTATAAAATATAGAATAAGTAATTTCTCTTAAGTATTTCATAAGGCGATCCATGATATAAACACAGTTTCATATTCACAATAAAGCTGAATAATGATAAAATGGAAGATCGGGCAAATGTTATTTCTCAGGCTCTATCCACCTTGCTTTTTTGTGACAGGGTCTTTTATTAGGACCCAGAAAGTGCAAAGGACCATAGCCTGTCTTTACTTCTCTAGCACTAGCTTTACAAGCACATACCACCATACCATATTTATTTATTTATTTATTTATTTATTTATTTAAAATAGTTTTTTTCCACAATGTATTCTGATTATGTTTTCTCCTTCCCAATTCCTCACAGATCCTCCCCTGAGACCTTCCCCCAACTCCTCAACCCCTCAAATTCACAGCCTTTCTTTCTTTCTTTCTTTCTTTCTTTCTTTCTTTCTTTCTTTCTTTCTTTCTCTAATTGCAACACAAACTGGAATCTAAAAAATAAAATAATAAGTAAGATAAAATAAAAACAAACAAATAAGAATAGTATCTATCAAGAGAAAACTAGTCTGAAGAAAATGTTTAAGAAACACATACAGATGTAGAGAGACACATATCTGCACACACACACACACACACACACACACACACACACACATCCCAGAAATACATGACACTGGAAACATTATATATGCAAAAAGGTCTGTAAGAAAGAAAGAAAAAGAAAGAAAAGAAGGAAGAAAAAAGGAGGGAGGTATGAGAGAGAAAGAGAGAGACAGAGACAGAGAGAACCCAGGCAAAGCGTTACGACAGAACCTCCAGTACTGCCATTGAGATCTTTTGTGTGAGTGCAGGAAACTGAACTCAAATTCTCAAGCTTGGATGGAGGCAAGCATTTTACTGGTTGAGTGAACTCCAAGGCCTTGGGTGTGGTGTGGATGTTGGGTTGGGTACATATGGAAAGAGCACTGTACAATATTTGAAAGTACAGACATTGTCTTACTAAAGGAGTAACAAAAAGCTGACTACTGCTGGCACTCTGCAGAGCTTCTTTCTCTCTGCTAAGAATGGCCACTTTCTTTCTGCCAGCAACTGCCCTTCCCCACACTTGTCTTTCTAGAGACTTTATTTTATCTTTAGACTTTTTTTTTTTTCTGAGTGAGTTTTCATCCTGATGTCCTTTTCCCTAAGAGGTTGCCAGGTATGGATGAATAAGGACACACCACTGGGGTGTCTGATATTCTATCATCAGAGAGAATGGGATGGGGTAAATAGGGAGGCCTGCCGAGGGTGGCGGGAGCTGCTCTCAGCACGTTATGGGAAGTCAGTGCTGAGACCCCACTCATAATGGGAAATCATGAAGAAACGTGCTTGAGGGGATGTCAGCCGTAATCGAGAACACCAGCATGCTCAGAATCCATTCTGTTCACTCTCGGGTTTCTACAGGTCGAACCATCTTCCTAAATGCTTATTTGGCAAGAAACCCTTTGTATAAAGAGATAGATGTATACAGGAAAGCAATGGTATAAACTACCTATAGTTTTTATTTTTTAAAACTTTGCCATAGATTAAATACTTATTAATTTCCATACCACATACTGAGGGAGCTGCCACACAAGCATTTCTTTCATGGGTAATTGGTATGCCCACGACTCCTTAAGTTATATGTAACATGGAGATGGCTTCCAAATAGAACCTGGAGAGAGGGACAGATTCGGAGATGAGAGGCGAAGATGGTTAGAAATTACAGACTGATGGAGGTCAGCAAGAGACTAGTTATTCAATCTATCTCCTGGGGGTTAGAGCCAGACTTTCTCCAGTGATTCCAAAATTACTTGGCAGTTTCATTAGGGTGAAAATCAGTGCAGACTCATAAACACAGAGTACAGGTTGTCGTTTAAAATTCAGATGGACATGTCAGCCAAACACAGAGAGAGAATGGCACTTAACAGCCTGCTCATTAAGGAACTTACTCCAATTTGTGGGCCAGAGGAATGGGAATAAGGAGATTTAGTTGCTGTATTTGACACTGTGTATACATTTACATCCCAGTGAAAATTCTGCCAATCAGTAAGTCTAGGAAACCTGATAACACAGCAGATCAAGTTCAGGGCAGGGGAGCTGTCCTCACATTCCAGTGCTGATATGCGACATCACAGATTTTTAGCATTTGAAATACCTCCGCAATTCGGAATGAGCATGTGTTCTTGGCTCTAACAAGAGTTTTTGCTTGATCACACCTGAACAATGTAGAATTAAATGAGCACTCATCCAACCACTAGGGAATCGAGGCAAAAATCCTTGAAACTTCTCAATGTGGTAAAGACAAGTAGCAGTGGTCATTTGTACTCAGTCCTCTGTCTTTCCTAGGTATAGAAGCAGATTTTCCATTATCCCAAATGAATGTGGGGCCATATTCTCGGCCAGTGGGGTGTGAGGATAATATCTATGTGTAACTGCTGTACCGAACTGTTTAAATGTCTAGCTTTCTCTTTCCCCAGAAGCAATAACAACGCAGACCATATCTGAGAGATGGGAGTCCATCCCTATAGGATGCCAGGATGATAGGAAAATTTGAATGAAATAGAAATGAAACATTCTGTGTTTTAAGTCCGTGAAAGTTTAAAGTGTATCTTACCCCATCTTAACTGATATTTTAAATTAATCATTTTGTCTACAGATCAAGTCTATCAAAATAAAACCTCATCCTGCAGCTAAGGAAATTAAACAAATACATAACAAAGGAAAACAATTCGTTATATAGAGGGAAAAAGAAGCGGGAATACAAGTGGCAGTGTCCTTCTGATGGTGGTGATTTATATGTGGCTTATTTGTAAATACTGTAAAAGAGCAATTTCCAGAGGCTTAAATGCTTATTCAGCATAAAATTTCATTTCTTCACTCTTCTTTAAAAGGTTCAAGGAATCTATACTGAATTTCTGATGATCAGAGTCCTGTGCAGGAAGAATCTAGATTAAGGTCAGTATCACAGCCATAAGATGATGGATGTGGGCATCAAGCCAAGGTCAAAGCAGATTAGAGCTGCCCATACACCAGAGGGTTGGTCAAGCAGAGGTCCCAGGTTACCTTTCTAAGAGAATTGTTTCATTAGAAAATCCAGATTGCAGAGGTCTGGGGGAGAAATGGTATAGAAATGAAAGTACATCTCTAAACCACAGGATCAAGTTTATTTGATGATGTAGAAAGAAACATGGCTATAGGTAAAGAAGAAAGACCAAAGTTGAATTGATTGAAGATAGAGGCAAAACTACCTGATGACAGAAGCTTAAAAGGTTACTAGGCATGATAGCTACTCCAATAATCCTTGAAGCATTTGAAGATTGAAGAAAGAGGTCCTTGAGTTCAAGGCCAGCCTGAGCTACATAATGAGACCCTATTTAAGAAACATGGATAGGAAGTCTCTGTTGTGTTTCAAGGGGGTAAGATTTAGAACATAGATACTTACTATAAACTGAGGGGGGAATCTCATATGAAGGTTTTGAAAAGGTAGTCTTTCTACATTTCTCATTGAAGGGTTCCATCACCATCTAACCAATTTACAGTGACTAAAAGATCTAGGAATCATTTCAAGCAATCATCTCATTACATCTCTTCTGACCCCCTACATTCTGCCATCACCAAGGCTATGTAATATCACAAGCATTCTTTAATCCTATCTTGCTATGTCTCTATTCCCACAGCCTTTTAAGTAGGGCCCTTGACTCTGATGAAGCTGTCATAATTACAGCGTTATTCCTTACCAGCTGCATGACTACAGACAAATTATATACTCCTTAGTTTTTTATCTGCAAAGTAGAAATAAAGAAAAACTACTTGCAGTGCTGTCTGGAAAGTTAAATAAGTAGCCAGCTTGATTACAATAAAAAAAAATTCTTAAACTATATAACCCTGTAATTTGGGGGCACCTATGATGTTATCAGAATGATCTTGATAAATATTTGATAAATTCTTGTCAAGTATGAGGTGTTGGTGTAGGCTAGGAAGGTACTGAAACAGATCCAACCCATTCCATCCTTCCAAGAGTTTACAAGGATCAACTGTCATCCTGCAAGCACACAACTGATAACACAATGAGTTGAACATAGCAGCAGCAGTCAACGAAACCTTATGGTTCATGGGATCAAGTCCAGGGTTCTTGTTCGCCTGGAGCTTAAGATACAACTTGTTACCAATCTTGTCTGACTCTGCACCCTTTACCAGTTCACATCATAGTGAATATTCCTGCAACAACACAATGCTCATAGCTTGAAGACATCACAATATTTCAGAGTGTTCCTACCAAGAATTTTTTGTTTGTTTTGTTTTGTTTGTTTGTTTTATCTCTGGTTTCTGTTAACTGCTCATCACTGAAACTCAGCTCATGAGCGGTCATTATTACAAGCCTTGCCAGCACTTTATCACGTGGTGACTACGGCAGTCATACTTAACTCATCATGTTATTGTTTGTGGGTTTGCATGATGACAATTAAATCTCATGAACTCTTTGAAGGATGGGCTGAGTTTGGTTTGTTTCTGTGAGTTCTTTGCCTATGTGAGAATCTTATAAATGACAAGCATTTGGTAAATGGTAATGCAATGAGTGTTTACATAGAGCGACCACAAAGCTATCTAACAGTCTAGAGGGTGTAAGACCAACCCTATCTTGTACACATCTTCATAGAGCATATGCCATCTACTCTAATGATTCCTTGCTTTCAGAATTATTGAAAGGGGAGGTATCAAGACCTACAATCACAGGAAAATGCAACATACTACATTATACCAAAAGCTCTCTAACTTATACTTTGTCTGTCTTAAATACATCTTTTACATACATAGACATACACCTAAGCTTTCCTTTGAACTTGTATCCAAACTTGTAACATAGACTAGTTCAGCCTAGGGGATTGCACCTAGCTTTGCTGACTGAAACCAGATGTGCAAACCTGATTTTTTTCATCTTGCATTGGTTCTGGGATATAAAGAAAGCTAGAAGGAAGGGATAATGAATGAAGCTGTTAGGTATTGCACGCATCAAGACCTTCAGACTCCCTGGTGTCTAGTCACAGCCTGGACTTTGCCTTGCTTTCCTCCAGGTGACAAAATGGGAAGGATTTTATAACTCTAGATCTTTTCTACCCACCAAGATCCAAAAAGCAAAGAGTCAGCATCCAAACCTTAAATGACAAAGGATCTTTAAGCAAAGCCTATGTCTTCAATCCCACCCACCGAACCTCAACATGTAAAAGAACCCTTCATCTTCTGACCCCTCCTTTGGAAGTATGTGAACAACTTCAAGAGAACTATCTAACTGGGCTGCCAAAAATTAAGCAGAGGAAGCTAAAATAAGCTTAGAGTATCATTAGACAAAGAATATCCCTTTTGTTTTCAGAAGAAGGGGGTTTTATGTGTGGTTAAGAGATTATAATTAATGAATAATCATTTTTATGGAAACCAAAAAGCTGACAAGGTGTACCTGTAACTTATAGAGGAATATTCTATAAATAGCAATCTATGTGGGAGATTAGCAGTCCCTGTCTGGTTTCCACTGATATTCTAGTAGCTACTTCAGGGGTTGGAGTTTCTCTGGGTAGAGAAAGTAGGCTCTTAACTGATAGGGGACCAGGATGATGGTGCATATTTGTGTCCCCTGGTATGGTGACAATCCAGAGTCAGTGTAACTCAGTGACTAAGAGGATGCACTTTCAGAGTAGAAACTTTCTTCTTTCTTGATGAGCTGAGGTTGCCTATGTACTCTCTATTCTGCAGACCCAAAGCTTCCCAAATAGATTGTGAAACAATATTTACAAATTACATAGCTGACAAAAGGTGGTTTTTGCAGAATAGATGACTAACTTTCACAGGTTAATAAGACACAATATGATTTTTAAAACTGGCAAAATATCAACCATTTTACCATTTTGCCAAAGAAGATACATACATGGCAAATATGCATATGGAAGACATTTATAATCCTTAGTCATAAGAAAAAGTGCAAATTAAACATATAATAATTTAATCCCCATGACTGGATAAGTAGCTTTTTACTGGTGTTTTGTTTTGTTTTTATTTTTCACTTTGATTTTTTTTTCTAAGTCAGGGCCTTATGTATCCCAGGTTGGGCCTGAACTTGCTGTGTACTCAAAGATAACCTTGAGCTACTGATCCTCCTGCCTCTTAATTCCCAAGAACTGAAGCTATAGGTTTATGCCACTAGATCCAGTGAGGTGAATTTCTTTAAAATCTAACAGTACCAAATATTGGCAAAGCTGAGAAGCAATTGGAATTCCTGTACATTGCTGACAAAAAATTAAAACAGCAACCAGACAGGAAAGCAGGTTGCTGGCTTCAGATACTGTGAGTCAGCAGTCCCATTCTTGGGTCCTTAATCTTAGAGAAACCAAGAAGGTAGGCTCACATGAGAGTATCTAAAGGAACTTTGTTCACAATCACTCCAAACTGGAAAAAGATTCAGCTATTCCACTGGTGAATGAAAACCAGAGTGTACCCATATCAGAGAACACTCATTGGTGTTAAGAAAGGAAGAGCCTTATAGATGATACTTAAAAACATTGGGTTATACCTATATCCTTTCATGAGTATTTAAGATGAAAGGGTGGACTATCCAGAGACTACACCATCTGGGAATCCATCCCATCA
>NC_034591.1:51746429-51802961 GCF_900095145.1 Mus pahari
TCTCTAGCTGCATATGTAGCAGAAGATGGTCTAGTCAGCCATCACTGGGAAGAGAGGCCCCTTGGTCTTGCAAACTTTATATGACCCAGCACAAGGGAAGGCCTCGGCCAAGTAGTGGGAGTGGGTGAGTAGGGGAGCAGGGGCGGGGGGGGTGTATAGGGAACTTTTGGGATAGCATTTGAAATGTAAATAAAGAAAATAATAATAAAAAGCAAACAAACAAACAAAAACATTGGGTTGAATGAAAGAAGTCAGATATAAAAGGATTCAATTAGTCTGATTCCATGTACAAGAAAGCTACATTGGCATGAACTGTGACTATAGCTGACTTCACTTTAGCATGTCTAGATCACTAGATGCACCAGTTAAAACTGGTAATCACGTGAAAGTCATACTTTAACACACCTAGCGAAAGACCGGCTTGATCCATCAGATCTCTGCAAGACCAACACTGGTGTCCTGTCACCCTCAGCTCTCATTACTGTTGTTGTGGCTTCACAGATCATTTGTCTCCTGTGCTTGAGGTTCTAATGGCTTAGATGGTCACGGGAGATCAGTTCAGGTGACAAAGAAAGGAGGAAAAGGACTGCTCCTCTCTCATGACTCTTGACTACTGCTAACCTGGGTGGAGTAGATTAGAAAGGGTCATGAGCACCTGAGTCCAGCACAGCTCTAGAACGGCTGCAGTGATGTCCACAAGTTCTACCCTCCACATCAGCATGGGGTACCAATTCTTCTTCTTCTTTCCTTTCCCTGCCTAGCTATTTACTAGCATTTGCATATACCAAGTATAGCACTCCTCAGAACCTACCTTCACATTGGCTCTTCTCTCTCTATAAATTGTCTCCCTCACAGATAGTTTCTGATGAGCGCCCATGTCATCTCAACAGCCTTCTGGGCCATCTGGTTTACCTCTTCCTGTCTGTTATGCCAGTGTCTTTCTGTAACGGTTGTTTTTCTTTCTGGCACCTGCCAGAAAAAGATGATATTATAGTAGCTGAATCTCTACTATGTTCTTTGTACCTCATAGGTCTCCTCTTTCCCTGGATGAGCTCCCCTTTCTTCCAGTCCCATTCTCTCTTCCCCGTTCTTCATTTTTTAGTTTTCTTTAGGTCCCCTCTCCATCCCAGCACTCATTCCCAGGGGTTAAAAAATGAAGACAATAAGAGATGAGAATGTAGTGGTGGTAGACCACTTGTCTAGTGTATACAGGACTCAGAGTCTATCCTTTGCATAATAAAATTATTTAAAAGCAGGAGAAAGTGAAGGAGGAGGAGAAAAAAGGAGGAGGAGGAGGAGGAGGAGGAGGAGGAGGAGGAGCTGGTGGCTCCCAGCCTGTGCTTGCTGAGTGCTCAGGACACATGCTCAGAAGGGAGGCCTCTTACTCAGTTCTCTCTACACAGTTTATTCATGAACCAGACTTCAGCCAATAGGCAAGACTGCCCAAGAAACCCACAGGCTCTTAGCCCTCCCCATGACTGCCCTTTGCCCCACTCCAATCTAGTTAGCTATTATTATTATTTCTTCAGAGTGGCAGGTAGACCCATTTTCTATATATTTCAAGAAGGAAAAAGGATGGAGAAGAAAGAAAGACTGATTGTCAAGGAAAAGACATTTCTCCTCTGTCTGGTCAGTCAAGTGGATTTTCTGAGCTCATTTCTGCCCAGGCAATGGGGCTGCTGCTTCTGAAATGAGCCCCCTGCATTGGTTCTGGGTTTTTCTTTTATGACCAGTGGGTAATAGCATTTTCTGATTTATGAATTGGCATAGGGGGAGGTGCTGAACCCCAGATGGGCTCATCGAAGGAAAGCTGCCATATAAATACACCTGTCACAGAAAATTATTGTTTTCATCTTGATTTCTTTCTTTAAATTCCTTTTCTGTAGTGGTGGGATTTAAGAGCATTGAGTAGGAAGGAGATATCTGCCCTTTCTTATAAAGCAAAAATGTACAGACATTATATAGAAATAACATCTTGCTTTGAACACATTTATCAAATGGTTTGATTATTTGGAGCATCTTGGATCTGTGTAAAGTCCAAAACCATGGTTCTGGCCAGTAGAAACATGGAGGATTTTCATTTGATGAGTTTAACTCAGGGTCTATTTGGGATTGTCTTTTGCACTGCTTAAGAACCTATTTAATATGAGTCCTTCCCCCCCCCGCCCCCCCCCAGTGCTTAACATTCTTTAAATCTTCAGTTAAATGAACGAACCAAATGCTTATTTGAAATCTTCAAAGAACAAAACACTAAGCATATCTCACAACGGAGGTGGGTGGGTTGGGGATGTAAGGGCTGTAAGATAAATAGAAGACTCAGGCTGTGCTCTGGAGGAATATGTAGCTTAGGGAAGCCAGTGTGGAATTCCCTTGGGGAATATGACAGAGTGTCCTGGACAGATGATCAAAGCAGGAAGTCGGAAGGGAGGCCACATATCATGTGGTTGTGCAGAGGGTAGAGAAGTGCGTGCCAGCAGCATATGCTTTACCTGTTTAGGGTCTTTCTTTGGAATAAACACATAACCTCCCAGAGGATGGAGACCCTGTTACCGACTTCATTCTACTATTTATATATACCCCTAAGGCAGGAAAAGCCATATCGCATTATAGTAAAGACAGTTTGTATGTTAGACTTAGTCTAAATTATGCTACCCGGTTTCTGTGGTAAACAGAGCCACGTAGTATATGTGAAAGAATGGTGATGACCAAGCTGCAATGAAATTTCACTCACAGAAGCAGGCGTTTGATCAAATTTGTGCTGTCCCATGGCAGTGCCTCTAAGAGGTGAACTGTGCAGCACATACTGAATTGAGTTGAAAGGATACCACCAAATGACAGTGAATCTCACTTAAAAGAAAGATCAGACTTAATGCACCACCGAAATAAACACATGCAGAACCTGTTAGTAAGAGTTATTTTCTAGGCAGAAAGATTCCCATGGTACAGGTGCCATACAAGCTGTTGGGCAGACCCAAAGTAAGCAACAGGTCTCTTATGTGCAGTCCACATCCTGGAATCTCCTCTGGCATGCAACAGATTCAGATGACCCTCCACACCCTACCCTCCCACCCACCACCCACCAGTGGCACAAAGTCACAGGCACAGTTAAGAGAAAGGCTTTCTTCTCTCATGTCAAGTTTTAAAGAGTGATAACCGAGGAACTGGGAGGCAAGATTCTTGTAATAAAAGTGGTTGGGTGGGATAGGGGACATCTCTCTCTCTCTCTCTCTCTCTCTCTCTCTCTCTCTCGTATGTTTAATCAGGGATTTTCTGTTCATCCTCTAGTAGATTTCTTTTTCACAGTAGAATAAACTCAAAATTCCAGGGGTCAACTGAGGGCCTGCCACCAATCCATGCATGGCCAAAATTTCCTTTCAGTGACATCAGTCAATGCCAAGTAGTTAATAATGACCTGCCTCTTATCTAATGGCCTAAGGCATGGGACTTCAAGGAGGTAAAGGCTTTAGGAGAGACTTGAAGCTCTATGGGGGGTAGGGGTGGCAATGATTTGCAGGATCAACCTCTGCTGGCCACTGTTAAGGGCATAGCTCACTCATGTGCATGTCTTTAGAAAGGTAGTAATTAGTTTTTTCCTGTCCAGTGTACATGGTGAATGCAGCAGGATTTGGCATTTGGAGAACCATCAGATTCTGTCCCCCTCTTCCTGGATTGCCCCAGCTTTATGTATAGCTAAGAAATAACAAGACTGGAAGGCTGTTTGAGGGTGGCGGGGGCTCACCTCCCATAGAGACAAATGAGACTTTCAAGGAAAGGAGAGGAGACTGTAGAGTAAGTGTTTATCATTGCTGGGCTGACGTGTCCAGACCACACAGCATCGCTTCTAAACTGCAAATGGTAATTAAATGCACTAAATAGGAAGCTCCAAATAGAGGGCCCGAACGTGTCTTGTACATCTGTGGCTATCCCTAACATGGAGACCAGCACAGAATTGTGGGAACAAAGATTTCCAAGGCTGTACAGTATGGTGGGTTACAGCTTCCCAACTGGAGAATATTGGTGCACTGTGACAGGTTATAATTATACTTCCTTATTGATACTACTAGCCAGTGGAACAGCTGGGAAATGCCTTGAGTAGACTGCATTCATAGATATTGGTCCTCTGAGGTCCTGAGGGGACCTCCATTTCTTTACAGAGATGTACAAATTCACTTGTTTTCCACCTGGGCCTTCGTGTGGTAACAGCTTAGAAAGTATTGATCTGGTTCACGAATGAAAGGAGACTCAGAAGTCCTGAACAAAGACTTGAGTCCTGCTTGCCACTTGACTGATTGATTGCCCAATTCCTTATGGCCCTGCTCCATAGCTATCTATGAAAACATCCACAGAGGGTTGTTCAAATCCAATTGCTGAGATTAAGAAATCACCTAAATACAAATGAATGGGAAGAAAGAAAATGACCTTAGTGTGGCTTGAAAGGTGAGAACATTCAAAACCAAAAGCAATGGGATGTTAGCATGGGTGAGGCATCCTCTCTAGACGGTATCTTTCATTCCATCAGTGGCTCATGCAAGAGACATGTTTTGCATTGTAACATGGGACACATTACCATCTGCCTATAAGGTCCTCACTATGCTTGATAGACACCATTTTATTTTATTTCATTTAAAACAAAATTCTGGCCAGGACCCTTTAAATTGATTTCATGACCCACCAAATTGATTTCTTGACCTACTAATGTGTCATGACCAACAGTTTGGAAAAAACACTTTGCCTCCCTCCTCAGGGAGGGACTTGGAGAATGAACATGAAGGTAAAGATGAAGAGGATAGGGGTTGGAAGATGGAGATAAAAGAAGGATGGTGGGATAACAAGCTCTGAAACAAGGCAAAAATTGGGAAGAAAGAAATGAATAGGAAATGGGAGAGCTAGGGAGAAAGGGCAGCCCTGGCTTTATAGAGGTCTTAGGGTGATAGATGCCCTGTGTTGGCATGTGGGGCTGAGGAACTGTGGAAGACATGGGGAGCCAGCCTGGAGGAAGAGTAGGGTTGAAGCATGTCCAAATCTCATGCTGAGACCAGCAAGAGTAGGATTGCTCCCTCAATAACCCAGGCCTGCCCACCCCAACCCAGGCAGTCTACCATTGTCTCTTGGAGGAGGTATGTAGTCGGGCAACCAAGATGAACTCTGTTCTTATAAAGGTTATGTCCAGAAATATCTGAAATTCTTCCCTATGCATAAGAGGCATCCTCTGCACCCGGACACCAGCCAATAATGTAAACTCTTCCTGAAGACTCCTACCCACTATCCAAAGGTTTAAATAGCCTTTATTCTCCCAATTAAATGAGCTGTCTCTCTGAAGTCCGCCTCCCAAGAGAGTCAGTTCTCCTTGAGTTTACATGTTTCCTGAAGTCTCTAACCTCACAGACACATCCACCCCTTCACTCCCCTTCTCAGGATGCCCCCACTGTGACCACAGATGTCTCCCCTTTAAGGTTGGGAAGTGGGGATGGGGACATTGAGAGATCCCTGGTTGATAGACTCATGGCCACTGCCCTCTCATTTTGGGGATCGTTCTGGCCACACTCTTCCCATCAGTGTCAACACTGTATCTTGACATGTGTCTGCCAGCCTCATCAAGATCCTTCTTATTCTTGCAAGGGAGAATCTCCCATGTATTGCCCACAGCTATGGACTATACAGAAAGCTAGAGGGCACAGGGCACATAGTCGGAAAGAAGGGAGCTAACCACACTTTTCCCTTCGCTCTGATTCAAAGCAGGCTCTAGAAATTCCTGAGCAGTGGGTGAAGAGCAAAGCCTTGGTATATAGGGGATAGTGAAGAAGGCCAACGGGGATGTGAAAATTAGAGAAGAAGCTATCGATGAACCCGCATCCATGGTTGCAATGAGCAGAGGAAGCTCCCAGTGAGTGAAATTCTAAGGCATCACTGACTTGGGCACAGCCATGAGAAAGACTAAAGCCTTGGACCCATGAAGTACCAACAAAATTTTTCTGCATATGACACGGGCTCAGAATTGACAGAGTCTTCTTCCTCTGGTCCAAGTACAACTGTTTACCAACCACTGACCAGTGTGTTCAAGAACTGGCAACTGCAGGTTCCTCCTCCTGATGTTTGCTCATCATCATTGATGTTGGGTCCCTGATACTGCTCACCTTCAGGGACCCACCACTGAGACTAGAGAACCCCTTCGCCCGTGCTGTAGATGATAAACATACCGAGTTCCAGGCATGGCTCTGTCAGAATAGCACAGCCCACTTGGCTCTATGATCATTCTCATGTGAAGAGCCTAGGCTTAAATATATATTTAAATATTTGTGATTTATATATGCGTCTAGATTTTTAAACACACATGCACCAACATGAAAACAGAAGGGAGACTACTTGGAGAGAAGAAGGGGGCCAGCATGACAAGACAAAGTAAAATGGAGGGTGATGGCAGTCGACATGAGCAAGATGCCTGCTACGCATGCGTGAAATGCCATGAGAAAGCCCAGCTTTGGGGCTGGAGACAGCTCAGTGCATAAGAGCATTTGCCATAAACACATGGGGGCCTGAATTCAGACTTTAGCACCTAAGTTAAAAGCCAGGAATCACCGTGTGCGTACTTGTAACCCCAGTGCCACGGGACAGGAAGATGGCTGGAATTCTCTGACTCTTGGCCTAGCTCCAAGTACAGTGAAAAATCCCCCTCTAAGTTATAGGTGATAGGACATGTCTTAGTTGGGTTTTTATTACTGAGATGAAGTACCATGACCAAGACTTTGGAGAGGAAAGGATTTATTTGGCTTACACTTCCACAGCACTGTTCATCCCTGAAGGAAGTCACAACAGGAACGCAAGCAGGGCAGGATCCTGGAGGCAGGAGCGGATGCAGAGGCCATGGAGGGGTGCTGCTTTCTGGCTTCCCTTGGCTTGCTTATCCTGATTTCTTATAGAACCCAGGACTGCCAGCCCAGGGATGGCTCCACCCACAATGGGTTTCACCCTCCCCCATCGATCATTAACTAAAAAAATGCCTTACAGCTGGAGGCAATGAAGACATTTTTTTCTCCACTTCCTTCCTGATGACTCTAGCTTGTGTCAAGCTGACATAAAACCAAACCAGAAGGGAGAAGAACATCTCGTGTCCGTCTCTGGCCTCCATGCATGTACATACAGGCATATACACCTGTACTCATATGTGTGCACACACAATACACACATATATCACACATGCATGCATAAACACTCGCTCCACACAAAAGAAAAACATTATCTTGTACACTTAATCATTTAAAATCCAATATGAAAGTAAAGACACAAGATAAGACAATGACAGTCCTGGGCACAAACCAAAGGGGTAGGACCCTTGCATGGCATCTGCCAGTGCCAGGATTCTATCCCTGGTGTCACCACCACTGAAGGAAATTCTTATTAATACTAGTAGAAATGTTGTTTTAGCATTCTTTTTTTTTTTTTTTTAATTTGGCATCTAATAATGATAGAGAAACCCAACTCTGGGCTTCAATATCTTTTAGTAGTTTTTATCACCGGCTACCACATGGGGAAGGGCACCCCACAGAGAAACAGAAACGTGGGCATGGCTGGCTAAGCTGACAAACCCAAGGTAATTAATTATTGTTTCAGGCCCGTGAACCAATTACAGGAAAGATTGGTGTTGGAGGTTGGCTACTAGATTTCCATTTCCCTGGTGTCAGCCAGCTTTCCTAGGACTCATAGGACAGCGCTGAGTTCTTACACATATCTTAGTAAGTGAGCCGAGTACTCTGAAGTTTTGCATCTGGAAGACTTTTAAGCAGCTAGAAGGGTTTGTGACTATGTTTTCAAAGTTCTTAGGTATAAATTTTTCAAGTGGCACACTCATTATCTGCACCAAGTCATACAGGGATAAAACATATTCCAAACAGTCTTCCCCCACCGGGGTCTTTCCACCCCACCCTCTCCATCTTCAAGGACCGGCTTCCCTACTCACTATTACTATATTACCTTATATTGAAGGGTAAGATGAAATGCTTATTTTTTTCAAAGTTATCAGCAAAGTGGCATTTTCTGACAGCTGCTTGTCAGAACTGAAAAGGTCAATGAACAAGGAACATTTTGGTTCTTTTAAAAGAAAACTGCTTAATTAAGTTTCCCAAAGTAGCACGTATCTGTGTTATATTAAATAAATAAATAAATAAATAAATAAATAAATAAATAAATAAATCAAGGTCCCTTCCAGAAGACTGCAAAACATCATAAAATGTTGTGTAAAGGATTGTGTTTATGATGTTGATCATGTCTGTCACAAATAAACTACAAATCCACTGTAATATGTAACAGGATCATCCAGAAAGGATGGCGCTGTTCTTCTCCCCAACCCTGGTACTTTGCTCTTGGTCAATGGCTGCTATAGGCTGAGCAAGCGTGAGCGATATCGGCCCAGCAGTGGGGGCGGAACAAGCACCAGTTGTGTGTGAAATACAAATAAGGTCACACTTCTTGCTTTAAATAGAAATTTTAAAAAGTAATAACAATTCCTGAAAACAGGGGCCAGGGGAGGGTTTGGAGGGAGGAGAGAGAAATGGTGTAATTATATTATAGTCTGGAAAATAGAAATAAGGAAGTAGAAGTGGTAAGCTTCTCCGCCCTTCCAACATTAGATTGTTTTTTCAGTGTCTTTAAGGATTAAAATGCAACCTTGGAGTACTATGACAGAGGTAAGGGATGGCTTAGGGACAGGGAAGCGGGAGTGGGCGGGTTAATGAGCAGGGGGAGAGGGGGTGGGATAGGGGTTTTCAGAGGGGACATGAGGAAAGGGGATAAAATTTGAAACGTAAATAAAGAAAATATCTAATAAATAAAAGAAAAAAAAGAGTACTGGTTGCTCTTCCAGAGGACAAGGATTCCCAGTCTCCATACAATGGTTCACAACCATCTGTAACCAGAGGATCTGATGCCCTCTCAGGCCTCTCTGGGCACCAGGCACACACATAGCATATGGGCATACACTTAACAGAACACAGATATGCATAAAGGAATAATATCAATAGATGCAAAATAATATGTTTTAAAAGATCAGAAAATGTGAATCTAGATGTTTTAGAGGTTGGTCTCTGATATTTTTGGAAGAAAATAATATATAAACAAATACCTCCAGATCATTGTGAATTTTAGGATCCTGGATGGTCTGTGTTTTGATGTGAACTGTTGGATGCTGTGCACATTTGATGATCAACAATGCTCCCTAACGTAAAAACGATCTGAGAAGATGCAACTCCCTGACAGAGCTGTGCCACTAATGTCGAGCATAGGTTGGAGACAGAATTGCAACAGTTTCAGTTAAATGAATAAATTTTAGAAAGGGAGGCTGAGTGATAGATTGAAGTTGAAGGTTGAGCTCAGAGCCAAAGGGAGCTTAGGATGCAGAGACCTGTGAGATTCTGAAAGCCTGATCGGCCCAGATGTTAGTTAGCAGGAAGGAAAGTCTCTGCCCAGCTGCATGGGGGAGGGCCTTGAGGACCTGCTGAAAAGGAGTTTTATTCCCTGAGATCACCAGTGCTGTGATCTGAGAGTCAGCTTTCGTCCAGAGTCAAAAGAGTGTAAGGTGTGAGCAGGGTCAAGGTCAGAGCCAGAGAAAGCAGACAGAGAGACAAGGGAGAGGAGATGGCAGGAGCTGAGAGAAGAGAATTGAGTCTTCCCTACCAAGGCTCCATCAGTGCACCCTCAGCTCTCGGGGCTCCTGGCTAATTGAGTGCTGAGGCCAGATAGATTTGAGTGACATCGCCTCCCACATGGTCAGCATAGCTTGCAGATTCATAATACCATCCTATTAAACATTCAAGGAATGCTTCTGTGGAGTTATCTCCTCCACTCAGATTTCCCTGGATGCATCCGATCAAAGAAACTTTCTTTTCCGCTCCTTAGCTCCAAGAAGTGAACTCTGGGAAATGCCGGATTGACAGCCGCTGAACCCCGTACCCAGGCAGGACAGGTGGAGCAAGCTCGCTTACACATGTAGAGGCCTTTGCTGCCAGAGACCCTGCATTTTAACCAGGACTAGGTAGCCCCAGGTCTTAGGAACAGGGGAGTAGAGGTTAGGAAGGCGACCTTGCACACAAGTGGTAAACCGAGTCACAAGCTTGTATATCTCGGGGAAGTGAGGTTGGCACTATATACCCAATAGGATGCCTGAAGAGTCCTTGGTGCCACTGACTCAGGCTGTAAGGCAGTTACTTGTCTGTTTTCTATTATTCGTGGCACTCAAAACCACCAGGGCTAGAATAAATTCAAATGCTATGGGGATGTCCTTATAGGTGATGGAAGGAAAACAGTTTGGATGAATTTTTGCAGTATAATCTGGACAGTCTTATTATAGCCATTACCAACCGACTGAAAGCTGAGATTGATTGATCCCTCACGGGCCAGGGATCTCAGAAATGTAGGCATATTTTTAATATAAATTACTTACTGTAACCACCCAGTCAATGGGTACATGCATAGCCTCATTTTGCTGGTGAGAAGCCATGACTATTCGAAGGTCAAATAACCTGCTAAAGGTTAAGTGGAAAAAACAGGACCAGGCAGCAGAAATGGTATTTCCCGCTCTGACCCACCTCTAGGCTCAGTATGGGATTGGATGCACCAGTGTAGCCCATGCTACTTCCATTCTTCCACTGTGTCTGTTCTGCTCAACTTTCCTTAAACAAATATCCAGTTCATCCCACCTTCCACCACTAGCTACTCCCCGGAAACCACCACCTCCAATACTCTTGCACTACTTAAATGCACTTCATGAAGTCACATGAGATACAGTTCTGCCATCTGCAATTTGCCCATTTATTCTTATACTTCATTTGGTAAAGTAACATGACAACATTAAAGCTGTGTAGTCATCTTGAACAATGGCATCCATTAATAGGCACCTATTTGCTCTTGAAAATATCTCAAATATTCAAACTGAGCAGACAATGTATTTAAGTACCTAAGATTTCTGATTTTTTTTCCTAGAGACCTCCAGGGCCAGTTGATCAGAATTTATGGAATTTCACTACTTCTGGTCAATGAGGATAGGGAGAGAAAGGCTTGGGAATGTGTACTAGCTTTCCAAACATGGGGCTGTAGGTAAGGAAGTGAGTCACCTAGAATCCTCCGCACACCTAAGAGACCCAGGCCCATCTCAAGAGCTTCAGTCTCTAGACCAGCTTCCTTGTAACAGGGAAGATAATGTATCCTGCTGATGACTGTCACTTCTTTTTCTGTTCTGGTTTTGATACATCATATGCTCCCTCCCAAAGCTCATGTTTTGGTAGCTTGGTCTCCAGTGCAGCAGTGTTTAAATGTGTGGCCTCTCAGCAGTGACTAGACCATGAGGAATATGATCTCATAGAGTCATAGAATAGGCAAGAGAAAGATAGCAGAAATGTTAGCTGGAAGTGAAAGGTCATAGAAGCAAGCATTTCCTCCTCCTCCTCCTCCTCCTCCTCCTCCTCCTCTTCTCCTTCTTCAGATTTATTTACTTACTATGTAGCCTTCTGCACCAGATGTGATTATAGATGGTTATAAGTCACCAAGTGGTTGCTGGGAATTGAACTCAGGACCTCGGGAAGAACAGCCAGTGATCTTAACCCCTGAGCTATCTCTCCAGCTCAGGAGCTGGCATTCTTTTTTTGTTTTGTTTTGTTTTTGTTTTTTGAGACAGGGTTTCTCTGTGTAGCCCTGGCTGTCCTGGAACTCACTCTGTAGACCAGGCTGGCCTCGAACTCAGAAATCTGCCTGTCTCTGCCTCCTAAGTGCTCCTAGCCATCCTAGCTAGGAGCTGGCATTCTTAATGGATATTTCTTATCCCTGTTTCCTCTTTGGTGACCACCCCTCCTTACCAACTACCATGAAGTAAGCCTCTTTGCTTTACTCTCTGTTCCCTGCTATTGTGTTCTGCATAGACATGGTCCAAAAGAAACTATGAATGGAAACCAGTAGTATTGTGAGTCAAAATGTATTTTTCCCACCTTAAGTTGATTTTTGCAGATGTTTTGTCACAGCAGCAGAAAGCTCACTAACACTCAAGCACAAACTCACAGACAATCTGGGTAATCACACCAGAACAGAGGGTGAGCCAGTAGATAATCAGCCCAAGGCCCCAAGTACTCACATGGTGGTCCTCTCTTGCAATGTTTTACACAGCATTTCAGCTGGTTATCTTTAAGAATGGCACTTCAAGTGAACCAAAGTATTGGGATGCCGACACCAAATTAAGAGAAGGAGTGACTGTCAGGGCAATTGCCAGAGACAGATGCTTAATGGAGCTCAGGAGTGGAGAGAGAGCTGTCAACACTTGTCCTAGTCACCAGTCTTGATGGCTAATCTGGATTGTCAACTTGATGGCATCTGGAACCTGATAAGAGACATGTCTCTGAGTATATCTTCCAGGGTATTTCCAGAAAGGATTAACTGAAGGGAAGGGACCCTTCCCAAGGGTGGATAGTACCTTCTGATCATTTATGAGGAGGTATGAGGAACACAGTGGTTTTTCTCGACTGCTTGTCTTAGCTTCTTGCTGGTGAACATATCTATCTCCATTGCTGCTGTGGCTGTTACTCTCCTTCACAGACATCTGACTTCAGCCTCTTTGGTCTTCATTATGAACTGAAGATCAGCAACTTTCTATGAAACTTCTGAACCCCCCTCACCAGACTGGAACTGCTGAGGGAGAGGACTGAACCCTGACCTTATTCTTAGCATCTCCATGAGGCAGGTGGCCATTGGTTTACTTAGCCTCTATCACGTAAGTCAGTTTAGCCATTCTCTTTTATGTAAATATACATGCACATGCTATACTTCTGTACAGAACCTGCCTATCGTATAAACATTTATAATTCCCATCTCATCTGTTCTCACATTCCTCCCTTGTCTGCCAGTGCTCTTCCTTTATATGGCATCTCGTTCCCAGACAGAGGGAAGGGGAACAGGCCATTTTCCCATCTATCCTAAATGTCCTAGAAGGTGGGGCACCAGAAACTCCTTTCAACTGTGGTTACAGCTATGAATCGGCAGTGCTTCCCACAAGCCCGTGTTTTAAATACCTGTTTCCCCAGCTGGTGGTGCTTTTGGAAGGACTTGGAAACCAGGGCGTGGGGCTTGGCTGAAGAATGAGGCCACCGAGGTAAGTCCTTGGGAAGATACACCATCCTCTCTACTTCCCACCACCCAGTTTCCTGGTTCTCCGGAAAGTGAGTAGCTCTCCTCTTCCAATATGGCTGCTGGGCATGATGCCATGTCTGAGCACAGGGAACTAAACGAACCTAGACTGAGCTCTGTGAAATCAAAACACACCTCCTCTAAGTCATTTCTGTCATGTATTGGGCCACAGAGATGAAAACTAACTAATATAGTTCCTCAGTCTTAGATGAAGTTTATCTAAGAATCCAATGAGGCTGGACTCAGATGTATTAAAATGCTTTCTCTAGAGTGGGAAGGAAAAATGAAAAGAATACCCACAAACCTCTATTCGGGCGACATGGCCTTGTCTAATCAGAACAGGAGACCAAGACTTCATATGCTAGAAGGTACTGCTCCGCAACATGAAGAAGGACTATACCTTGAGATTTCCCAAGGGATTTTGAAGGAAGCAGGGCACTTGGGTTGTGGTTGGTATCTGGAATTGAACCAGACTTTAGCCTCAGGTAGAAGTCTGTTCATGTGTCCTGGATCCCAACAATACAGTTTCTGATAGTAATGACAATAATGACTAGGATGGACAGAGTAGTAGCTCAGCCATTAAAGGCTAAGGCTTGCAACCAAAACATCAAGAACCCAGATTATAAGTAACTTGAACGATTTGCTCTGACAACAGAGTCCATGGACCTAGGTGGAAAGCCAATTTCATAGTCTATTCATGAACCCCCAAGGACTCCAGCTCATCCACACTTCTGCCTTCTGACTGCCTCTTTGAATAGTCCAGGAGTCATCATCTACTATAAAAGATGCGACTAAAGTCATCATATTTAGATGCTAGAGATTTTTCTGCTACATGACTGGCTATTTAGAAGCACATCTGTTTGGAAAGTATGGGGGGGGAGGGATTCTTCCCTTCCTGTCCCTGAGAGGATAAAGGTGGCTTTGCCTTGGATTCTGTATATGTCAAGAGACCACGGATGTTGCAAAAGGGCTCTAGTATGAAATGCGCCAGGCTAGAATCAACAGAGACCAAATTAAGAGGCCTTCTTACCCTGGAAGAAGGGGTGGATCTTAATCTACCCACTCTCACCAAACCCTCTTGCTTTACCATCCCTAGGGACTCCTCTTACCTTCTAAGCTATGTTCTGAAAATACCATGCATAGCTTCCCTGCTGAAAAAAAACAAAAAATATGGACAGTATTGCTTACTACTGCAAAGAACTTACTTCATGAGAAGGAACCGGAGAAGAATCTACCATAGGAGCCAAGTCTGTCTTTCAACCTGGCTCTAGCTTCAGTTTATTGTATGGCCCTGGAGATGCTGCCCACTAATCCTGGGTGGGAAGCAGGCAGGAGGAGGGTATTTGATCAGAGAAGTCTTTGGGGATGCTCCCATTTCAAGGGCTAGGGCACAAAGGAAAAACCAGGATGTCAGCACAGAGGACAGTTGGAAATTGGGGAAGAAAGCTGCCTCTCCTCCTGCTCCCTGAGGCTCAGAAATTGTAAAATGGAGACATAATTCACTGATTGAGAAGCAAGGGGGAAGAGAGAAGGTTTCAGCAATGACACACTGGAGCCTTTGGGATCCATTACAGACCAATGGAAAGGCTCTGTCCTACGTGAGCCTGGGTGAATTGCTGCAACAGCTTTTCTCTTTGTGAATGCCTGAGGTGGCTCAACTCCATGTCACTCACTTTGCAGCCTACATTTCAAGTTCACACTCCCAGGAGCTATCAGACACAGCCCAGTCTGGGTGCCAGGAGCAAATGTCCAAACCAGCTTGTCACAGTGTCAGGCATCCAGACAAACCAGAACTGACAACTTGGGTCCTCCATAGGAATGAAAAGGACGATGGAGCGATAGTGGCAGCATCACTGTCAAACACTCCTCAGGTGAGAGCATCCTGGAGACCCAGTGCTGATAGAGTGGGGACCATTTCTGCAGAAGCCTAGCACCTCCAACAAAACAAAACAAAGCAAAGCAAAGCAAAACAAAACAAATCAAAACAAAACACCTATGTCCACTCTCCACAATAGCATTTTCCACTAAATTAGTATCCAAGATTGTCACACTTAATATCAGCTTCAAGACTGTGACAGCTCATATTAACTATGCTTAGAATATGACCAGGGAAACTGAGGCACAAAATAAAATGACCATGCATTGTGAGATGGGAGGTACTTGACAGAAACACCATAGACTTTGGAGTCCTGAGCCTCGAGTTTTGTAGACCTTTTTTAAAAAAATGTATTTTATTTGGTGTATGGGTATTTTGTCTACATGAATGTCTGTATACCACATGTGCTTAGTGTCTGTGAAGCCCAGATGCGGGCACAGGATCCCCTGGGACTGGAATTATATGTGGTTACGCTCCTTCATGTGGATTCTGGCAATGAACCCAAGACCTCTGCAAGAACAGCTGTTGGTCTTGAATTCTGAGTCATCTCTCCAGACCCACCGTCCTTTCTTGAACTACAATCCCACTTTCTCCTTGAACCATGCTTTCCTTAGAAATTGTCAGTGTGACAAAATCACAATAAGAAGATGCTCCCTCACCATTTCCCTCCGACAAAACTGCTTAACCATCTCTCTGTCTAAAACTTCAAGCAAAGAACCTTAAAGCAAACAAACAAACAAACAAAGAAAACCCCACAAAACAGAGAAGGGGAAAAGAGCTGCCCGTCTTTATGCTGGATGCCGCCTATTCTCTGCCATCCTTTTCTGAATACTCAGGTCATAGCCTTTGCTCCTGCTGGAGCTATGAGTCTGCATCCTTGCTTTGTCTCCTTCTTCTGAAGGTCTGATCACCTGCTAAGCTCCTCTGTGAGGTAGCAATTGTGGTCACTGCCTCTTGGCTGTCAGCTGTGCTTCTTGACAGAAGCAAGACTATTTGTCTATCTCTTCAAGGTTATAACCCAGATGCACTAACCAGTGTTTAGCACAGAGTGGGTACTTTGCATGAGCAATGGGTGACATGTGACAGAGCGAAGTGGCCTTAGAGGCTTGCTTATTGGACCATGTTGAAGGGGTCAGTCAGGGATGCCCCTCCTGCATCTTGCTGTCTGGGGTAGCTTCATTTTCCAGCCCCCAAGTAGTCAGGAGTGAGGACAGGCCTAGGAGTATCCCCAGATACCTGGATGCCTCCCACTGTCGACAGAAGCCAGTAAAATAAAGGACACCATGAAAGATGGTGATGGCTCAGATACAGAATGCAGAGCTCTAAAGAGCAGGGATATGGATTGGGGCCCCTTGGACCTCACATAAGGAAGTGCTGTGGTATGGGATGGTAGAAAAGGTAAGAGTGGCAGAGAAATCTACCCGTTCTCTGGGGTCTCTAAAGTAGAGCTTGCCATGATTGGAAGACAGTTTTCTCCACCTACTGGGGTCAACCCCAAACCCCAGGGTGCCTGACTCAGTCACCTCATCTCCTCCATGATCTGCCTTGCTGACATTTCCTCTCAAGTCCCTCCTGTCATCTCGACAAGATGTTGACAACAACATCTTGTTGCTGTTTGTAAAATCACACAGTAGTTTCCTAGTGTATAGACATTCCCTCCACGTCTGTGGAGATTCACATATAAACCACATGTTCACACATGTTCACACAACAAGGATGAGACTGGCAGAGAGAGAGAGAGAGAGAGAGAGAGAGAGAGANAGAGACAGAGACAGAGACAGAGACAGACAGAGAGAGACAGAGAGAGAGACAGAGAGAGAGACAGAGAGAGAGGGGGAACAAGGGAAGAAGTATGTGTGTGGACATGTATGTCTGTGCACTTACATATATGAACACATGCAAATGAGCGATAAAAGGGGGAAATGAGAGAGTCATACACGACACAGAAAGAGTTAAGTGTGCTATGGCAAAGGACAATGACAACTGGCAGTGTGCATTCATTCACCCCAAGGAAAAGTCTCCATGGAGAGCAGTGATGGCTGAGTGAGAGACAGGAGCCCACAGTGAGAAAACAGATACAAAGTCCTGGCTACTGATGACACAGCTTGCAAATAATCAAACAAAGCACCCACTTGTGCTCACTGTAGTCCAGCTATCAGATGTCAAGATAAGCACTCTGTAGATGTACCTCATTTAATCCTCACTGCAAGTGTAGATTGACCCCACTTCTTATATTCCTACTGTAAAGACAGCAGATGAGTTCCTGTGTGACCCCTCTCCACAATGGCCTCATCACCGCACACTTCTCTCTCGCTGCAACCCTACTATGTTCTAGGAACCTCAGAGTTTGTGGTCTTTCCCAGTGCCTGTGTGTCTCCTACCCCAACAGTCATCTTCTGCCACCTCATTTTATTTGCTCAGAAGGTCCATCCCCAGGAACAGTTTCTTTCAAAGAGCATCTGTCCCTCTCTGAGACATGGCTTTATTCCCAAGTCAGCCTGTTTTTCTCAGTGCTCACTAGTACCTGTCATAGTGATTTGTTCTGGTCCTGCTTTATATTCAAATGCTAAATTCTATACCTTAAGATCTGGGTGCCTCAAGATTAGAGATTTCCCACAAATACCAGCCTTTGTTGTACAAACCTTGCTGCCCAATTTAAAACTATTGGTTGAATAAAAATAGCTACAGCCAATTACTGAGGAGAATAGAGTTACTGGGCTGGCAGTCACAGGTAGGGACCATGAGGAGAAAGAGGAGAGAGAAAAGGAACATGAAGGATGAAGAGGACTTGGAGAAGAGGAGGTCTACATTAGATGTGATGGACCAGAAGCACATGCCTGAACAAAATGTGCACCCAGGACAGACTGACAGACTGACAGAGCAGAAATTACCTGGGAAGACACAAAGAGCAAGTATTTGGGGAGGACATCTGGGGAAGTAGTCAACCCAGTATAGCTGACAGAAAAATAGATTAGGGGTAACCCCCCAGTAATTGCACAAAGCTAAATAAATAAATAATAGTCTTAAGTCTCATTCATTTGGAAGCTAGACAGGGTTAGGTATAATTCAATTAATTTACACACTCCTTCAGTTTTCCAGAAAGTATGATACCTAGAGAAGATGATCTTGGTACCTGGATCCACACAGAATTCCTAAGAGTTACACGGATGCTTGGCTCCCAGTAGATGCTCAGTAAGTAGTTGTTGGGGAATGCAATGAATAAGGGGTTGAGGGAGCTAGTAACTTGGTTGGAGTTACAGCCAGGAAATAGCAGACATGCATATGATACACAGGTGTCTTCAACACATACAGCCACCTGCCCACTTCATTCTCTACCTCTGCTGTCCTGAGATTTCCTCACCACCACCATCCCACCATCTCGTCTCACACCTAGAGCTAGCCCATGGTGAGAGGTCATCTAGAATCCAAGCAGAACTTCAAACTGCAGCACAAAGATTCTCTGCATCTACCCAGTCTATAGGTCCACTCGGTACCACAATGACGAAATGCACAGACTCTTTCCCTGGTTGCCAAGCTCTCCTTCCTCTAGTGTTGAATATAATATATTGTAGATGGGACGGAGGCAGCAGAGGTCAGCATCACAAAAGGAGCCTGGGGATGGGCATGGATGAGTCCAAGGCAGACCTTATTGCAGTGGCCTCTTACTACATGCCCAAGTGGGAATTTCCTCAGGCCCGGCGGTGACATCACAGAGCTGGTGAGGAGCTCACAGAATACTTTCTGGGTCTTACCCCAAGCCAGTGCCTAATATTTCATCTAAATCTTGAGTACCCAGGGCCTCCAGAGAAGGGTTGTGCCTTATATTTAGGCCTATGACTCTGCCCTTGGGAGCAACCCCACAGGAACTTAGAGGAATTTTTAGGGCCTTTACTCTAGGAAAAGCATTCTCCTAGTTCCAAACACAAGAGAGACAAAGTCTTCCCATGCCAAGGCACGGAGAAGAAAAATAAGCCAACAGGGAATGTTCAGGCGGTTAGGCAGTGGAAGGAACAAGAATGTCAGGAAAGAGCCATAATGCTGGTGTTGGGTGGTGGATCATCTCTAGATAGGTAATCAGCAGCACAAGAAGGAGGCATGCATAGATGACCAACAGGGCATGAGAAGATGGCCAAGGTCCTTCATCTGGAAGGAACTGCCCAAGTTTAGCGATAGATACAGTGGAGGCTGACACAAGGGAGTTAGAGGAGAGAATCACAGGATGACTTTGAGCAGGGCCCAAGTCTAGAACTTGGGTTTTATGTCAAGAGGAAGAAAAAAGCACCAGTGGTTGAAGAAGTTAGCTAGCTTGCTCGCAGATGCCAGACTCTCTCTTCTCTCTCCACTGATCACCAGGCTGCCTCCTTCGCTCTTGCACCAGACACAGCATTAGAATCAAAATTTCCATTAGGCAACTGTCCTGCAGCAATCCTGAGAGCTTCAAAAGAACGGAAGAGACTCTGTCTTGGAAAATGTGGTGGGTCATGGCTGGCATTCTCCACTACCAGCTCCCTCTGACACAGGTTCTCCTCCAGCTCTGTCTCACACACGTTCTTGACCCTGAAGTGGGCTATAATTCAGATTGCCATTGCCCTAGGTGTAAGAGTGAGTCTGCCTATCTAATGAGGTTGGAAAATGTAGACCCTGGGGTGGTTTGTGGTCAGCTTTCAGGGTCCAGTGATGGGAACAAGTCAGAGTAACATAATTGAAACAAGAGGCTCAAGGCCATAGAATCCAGGAGGAGCTCAACTTGTTTATTTCCTTATCCATTTAACACATATGTACTGCATTCTCATCTGTCTGATATTATTCTAGAAAGCTATGATATATAAGTGAACTAAAAAGATAAAACATAATAACATTTCGGTTCTCATGCTGCATACATTCAAAATTAATGCTTCTGTCTGAGCCTCTCACCCTATGGCCAAGGGGAAACTTTCTCAGGCTTTCTCAAGAGGTTGACAAATGCACGAGCTTATGTACCCCTGTCATACATGAACTTAAATGATGAAATGCCAACATTTTTATTCTCCTGGTGCTTACATTCTAAAGGAGAAAGACATGCAAGTAAACACTGTGCATGACATGCATAAGAAGAGACTAAGTATCCTAGATCGAAATAGATAAAGATGGGGAGTTTGTAGTTGGATCTCTTGGAGAGCAGGTTGGAATTGTCTGAGGATCTCAGGGGAACCTCTTGGAAGCAAAAACTTGGAAGAGAGTCAGCCTTGGGATTCCATGACTGGAGGCAACTGCAGGCATGAGGATCATCAGAGAAAAGACCCAAAGGTAGGAGCATGCCTGGCATAGCAAAGGACTGTCATCAGGGGCATTTCTTTGTCTGGAACACTTATTTGCCCTGCCTTGATTCTGCAGAGTTGGTCTGAGAGAAGAGTGAGATAGAGGGTGATAAGGTTAGATAATTCTAGAATATAGAGCATAAAAAGCATCACTAGGCATGGTGGGTGTGATGGTTAGCTTTAATTGCCAACTTAACAAAATCTAGGCTGACCTGGGGAAAGATTTTCAATCAGGGTCTGTTTACAGTATATTGACCTATGGGCATGTCCATGGAGGGATAATCTTGACTGCCTTAAGTGACATGGGTAGACCCAGCACACTGTGGGGAGAACCATTCTCTAGTCAAAAGGTCCTAAACTATGTAAGCATGCAGAAATTGAGATCTTGGCAAGAAATCAAGCAAGCATGTATTTAGTTTTATATCTCTGGTCTAGACTGTTGCTAGATATGACTAGCAACTTGAAGTTCCTGCCACTGTGACATTCCCACGTGATGGACTAGAAGATAGGATTATAAATCAAACAACTCCCTTTTCCCCTAAGTGGCTTTCAGTCTAGGTGCTTTATTACAGCAACAGGGATAAAACTGGAAGAGTGGCACATCTGAGCATAGCAAATTCAAGTTTAAGGTGGGATACCAATACTCGTAAAAGACAAGCAAACAAACAAAAAAACAACCTTCAGACATGAATAAAAGGAATACACAGGCTTTCTGGGTCATCGTCAGTGCTGGTAAAATGACATGTTTTAACTTAATCTTTAAGAGATTGGGTTATTTGCCTTGAAAAGTTTGGGAAAATAATGGTGGTCACAGAAAGAATAAAGAATGTCTATTGAAAATATCAGTCTTGATCCAGAGTGGTTGCAACGATAAGGGAAATTATCATATTTTATAAATATCTTAAAGAATCAATAATTTTTCTGATATGTCGGATCTAGAGTCATGGGTTGAAAGAGAAGTTAAAGATGTCTATAAAGTTTTTAGCTTAGATAACTTGGTTGTTATTAAGATAGAGATTACTGCAAATGAGGAATGCTATGGGGGGAAGCTGAGAAATGTGGTCTTGGGCATGTTAAGTTGAAAGTGTATGGAATGTACCTATATGACAATATCTGTGAGGTGAGGTAAGTAGCTATATTAGACAGGCTGATTAGAGAGCATCAGATGAGATGTGAGGCCCTGAGACTGCATACCATCATTAAATAATAATATAACACTAAAAGAAAAAAGGAAAGAGGAGAAGGGACCAGGTAGAGTAGTGATCAAGAAGCACCTGGAAGAGGGAACCCAATAGAGGGACTGCCTCCATTAGATTGACCTGTGGTTGTATCTGTGAGGTTTTTGTTGATGATGTTGATGTTAATGATTGGTGTATATGGATCTAGCCTACGGTGGGCAGTGCCATCCATCATCAGGAGGTTCTGTGATGGCTAAGAAAACCAGCTGAGCAAACCCTAGAGAGCAAATCAGTAAGCAGCATTCCTCCAGTATCTCTGCCTCACTTCATACCTTGAACTTCCGCCTTGGCTTCCACCAATGGTGGAATGTGACCTGTAAACTGAGAGGAACCTTTTCCTCCTCAAAGTCTTTTTTGCTCAGTGTTTTATCACATTCGAAGAGAAAGAAAATCAGAAGACGGAACTCAAACCAAGGGTCTAGGGCCACCAGTCAGACAGGGCAGGTCTGCTTTGAAATCCAGGGATTAACCTCATGGCTAAGCTTGCTATATATGTCATGGTGCTTTTTGTTTGGTGCTCTGACTGTTATATAGTAGGGAATGCTGATCTTTTATGGACTCCAAAACTTACTTGATACTACATTTAGCAAATAGAAGTGTAAGGGTTAATGCGCAGCATTACAGTTTGTGTGTGAAATGCCTCCCACAGGCTCATGTGTTTCAACACTTGGCCCTCAGATGGTGGCGCTGGTGTGAGAGGTTCTGTGCTCTTTGGAACATGGGGCCAATCTAGTGGAAAAAAATGACCGGGAGAAGGTCTTGTATAACCTAACCCCACATCTAGCCTGTGTTCTGTTTTTCTTGTTTGATACCCCAATATAAATAAGCCACTCCAAGCTCCAATTTCAATGAACTGAACTACTCTAGTCTTCTTTACCGTGATGGACTATATCCCTTGAACCATGAGTTAATAAAATCTCCTTTAAGCTATTCCTGTCAGGGATATGGTCATATTAGTTACTAGTAACTAATTCACTCAGATGTTGTGGTGCCAAGGCCTGTGCCCTTAACTAATGTTAAAAGAAAAGAATCCAGGAACCCACTGGACACCAGTGCTGACATAGGCAATGAGACCTCTGGCTTTCATGTTCTGTCCCTGTAAAGGGCAATTCCAAAATGGATGGGCAACTAGCCTTCTCACTCCTGTCTTCCTTTCCTGTCTGATACGCCATAATCTAGTTCCCAGCATGCCTCCTTACCAAGCCAGAGTGGGGAGAGAGCATACTAGAGAAAACAGGAGCATATTGAGAACAAAGGGACAAGTAAGTCTTCAGCTGGGTTCTTCAAAGGCAGAGGGATGCTCACACTCAGAGTTGCCAGAGAGGACTGATCACTCACACTAGGCATTTAGCTGTCACATCTTTTAAACTCCTTTCATGTTTAAAGTGCTAGAAATTCCAGGCAAGGCATGTTGAAATGTTCGATGTCGTAATTCATGTTGGGCTTCCTTAAAAATTTCAATCCATCTAAGATAGCCATTCTTTTCCCCCATCTCCTATGGCCATAGAGTTAAGCAAAGAGCAAAGAATGGGGAATCACATTAAGAAAAGAAAAAAATGCAGACAGGAAGATGGATTCATCACCAGCTGTTCATTCCATGTCAGTTGTATCCAACCCCAGAGCAAAACATTTCACCATCCTCAAGTCATGGTACACTCCAATGGACACCACAATGAATCCCTGTATTGCTGAAGCTGGCAGATCCAGAGACCCACACTGAGAGAAGATGTCATCAAGCTCCTATGGAGGGCGGGGCTGCTGTGGGCTACCAGGGCATAATACACAAGTCCTGTGGGTGGCATAATGTGGAATTCATATCCCTCACTCTGTGGAGTTGGGACCGGCAGAACAATCTAGACTCTGTCAGCAAGGTCCTCCAGAGAGTTCAGGCACAGAAATGAAGATGAATAAAAGAGAGAGCTGTCCCTCATGGCTACTGCCTCTGTCACTCAGTGCCAAGGCATCTATATTCATGAGCTAGATGGACAGCTTCCAATATGAACCCCTAGAAACAATAGGGCAGAGGTGCTGCATTGCTTAGTCACACGTGGGGGTTCCGTGATATGCTGTTGAATGTAACACTCTGGGCAATGAGTTAGAGGACTATGGGAAACACCTTAATTATATGGAATTGCCCAGGGGAATATTCATTTGCTTGGTAAAAATGGGTTACTTGTCTGCACTGAGGACCCCTGAATCACTTACTCAGCACGTGACTAAGCTCCAGAACCAAACCTAACATTACTAAGTCCTTCAGTCTTCACCAGCAACCATCCCCTTGTGCTCGCTGTTCACAGACTGGCTTTCATATAATCTTCTAGAGGTTCCATAAATTTGGAGGTAGACAAGAAGGCTCGAAGCACATGATGCATCGTCTCGTTTCACGGCACTGACTGCTTTTCAAACCTTCATCCACCTGGCTCTTCTGTGATACTCACCGAGGTTTTTTACTACACCAAGTCTTTGCCATCACACAAACCTCTTTAGACAAGGAATGTGACTTTTGATCAGTGGTTATCCTTTGCATGGGGAAATCTGACCAAGAACTTGGGATTCTATCCTTGAGTATTTCTTCAAAGTAGGAAATGTTGGCTTTGAGCCTATCCACATCATCATTTTGAAGCCAGTGGAATTTGTACTAGATATGTGGATATTTTCATATTTCAAATGTTCCATTCCTGTTACAACATACACAGCCCCGGTCCCCAGGCAGTATAAGTGAAGGGAAACACACTGAGCCAAATAAATCAAATCGCCTTTCTGCAGCTGGCTCCTGTAGGTTTCTATGGAGCCACGGGCTAGTATTTAGTTGCAAGACAAATGTCGAGCAGAGCTCAACAGCCTTACCTGCCTTTCTGACATGATGTAGAGTTGCTCGTGGTCCTTGGAAAAGGCCATGTCCCGGAGGACTGGTCCTGAGTCCACCACCTGCGCAGTCTCATATTGGAGGGCATTTCCCTTGGGCCCATCAACCCGGATCTGCAGAGAAAAGAAAGGGGAAAGGCGAGGTCAATGTATCAGTTCCTTTTCTGTTGCTATGATAAAAATAGCCAAGCCTGCTTATGTAAGAAACAGCTTATCTGAGCTTATGGTCCCAGAGGGATAAGAATCTATGACAGCAAGCATGGCAGCAAGTGGTAGACATGGTGGCAGGAGTGGGAAGCCGAGGACTCACACCTCGAACCACAAACTTGAAGCAGAGAAGACAAACTAGCAGTGGTTGAAGTATTTCACTCTCAAAGGCCAGGTGCCACGACATGCTTCCTCCAACAGAGCCACACTCCCCAAGGTTCCCCAAATAATACAACCAAATGAGGATCACACATTCAAATGCCTGAGACCATGAGGGACATCTTATCCAACCTACTACAATGAGTTTAGAGTTCGTATTGCTCACAGCCCATCTTCAGCCTAGAGACACTCCCAACAGCCAAGAGAAGCTGAGAGCTCTGTCTCTGCAGAGCTTAGAGTCCAAAACCAAAGACATAAGTGTCAGAAGCCTGCTGTGGTCTACTAATGGAAGTTCACAGAGACAGGAGGGGAGTGACCAATCCGAGCTTTGTAAAGAGTCTGGTTTTCTGTACCCTAGGATCAGTTCACTGAGGCTGTGCTGGCCTTTAGAGGTGAGTATGAGACTGGTATCTTGATGAAGGGTCTAGGTTGAGTAACTGAGGCAGCTTCAGATCAGAGGATGAACCCACATAAGAAGGACAATAAGAAGGGCTCACATTTATTAGCAGAAATGTTTTTGATATATGGATGTGGGCTTAGTCACTGAAAATTCTACCAAGATATCACTGCTCTGTTTTGGGAGAGGAGTCAATCCCAGAAGCTTCACTTCCCTGATCTCCTTTGGTTCCTAGAAGCCAGCAGCTTACGCTTCAGGGTTTAGAATAGCTGATCAGTCCTGAAACAGCTTGGGAGGTTCTATTCATGGCTCAACTGAAGGAAATCACAAAAAGTGTGCCTCAGATATGAGCCATCTTCAACCTTTCAAGGATACTTAGATGATTATCTAATGATAATCCCTGGGCCACCCCCAACTCCTTCCTAGAAATATTTAGACAATCTGGAAATCACCAGAAGAGATGTCCCACCCACCCACACCATCACTGAAAATAAACCTAGAAAAGATTTGGACTTCCCAACTATACACAATGCTCATCTGGCCTCTGGCCCAAGTCTCTAGAGCCATCTGAAATTTAAGTGCACAGATCCAGCAGGCGCACTGCCCTATGTGAATGGTACCATCTCTGCACGTTGGGACAAGTGCTCCTGAGGATGCAGCTGGGTGAGAGCTATGGGATCAGATGACTTGATGATATACTGCTAACAGATGGTTTCACACGGCATCTCTGGGGAAATGTTAGTGATTTCAATAACAAAACTAAAGAACACATTGCATTCTGAGTGTGTCCATTATGTAACCTTCTTAATTTTTACCTGATAATTTTCAGCCTCTTAAGAGATCAAGGAGAATAAAAGAGTCATTCAGAAGAACTAAATGATAGAAAGGGACAACACAACTGGTGACAATACTGCATCAGATCGTTTCTGCTGAGTTTCCTGAACTTGGATGCTAGCTGATTTTGTGGTTGTGTGTTTGATCGTTTGACCACTATTTATTTTTTCAAATGAACAAATAAATGAAGGCTTCTCTTTGCTGATTTCCCATTATGCTCATGAAAACAAATAACAGGAAAGCCAGCAGAGGCTCTGCAGTGCAAACACCTCAATGTCCTACAGCCCCATTTTTTTCACCCACTGCTGAGCACCCAGTATGAAACAGAAATTCATGCAAAACCAGTCTGGCAATGGAGTGATGGTTGTGGCCAATGGCCCAACCAGGCTTCATCTCCAGCAGGAAGGATCCACAGAATGGGAGCAGAGAGTGATGCTGAGCATCCTGGATGACCTCTGACTCTCTTGGGCTTCTGAAAGGCACAGGCTCCCATAGGGAAAGCTGGTGGTACTAAGCTCCATCCCATGCCCTTGATTTGATTCCCATTAGAAATTAGATTTAGTGCCTTTGCAGCATTCCTTATTACCTACCTCTAACTCCTTGCTCCTTAGGATAGAGTGACATGCTAGATGTGATAGACTTCATATGAAAGAAGATCCTGTAGATACCAATGGGGCAAACTTTCCTAGGCCTGACCTTTTTTATTTCCTACTCTCCCTATTCTGCTGGAGTGGGAGTGCAACTGGGAATGTATCTCTTCTTCTCCCCTCCTCTACCCCAATCCAGACCACAGCTTCATATACTACAAAAAGAAACGGACTCGCGTACCTACTTCCTGAGAGAACCAGACACAAGATATAAGCAATAGTTTATTATAGACTTGGCTGTTGGATATAAAATCCTAAATTTTAGGATTGAATGAACTAGGGTCCAGCTCTCCAGACTCTCCCTAGGCAAATAAGTACTCTTCATGAACTAGACAATGTGGCTGGCATTCACATAGTACAAATCTGTCACCAATATTAATATTGCCCATCCTTGTGGGTAAGCATGGGTGACTAAGTAACCTGTCCAAGGTTGTATGTCTAGTGAATGTGGACATGAAGTCACACCCAGACCTGTCCATGTTTCTATGAGTTTACACACTATACCGAACCCTTACACTGGACCTAAAATCCTAACCCTTAACTCCCCCCTACTGCTAATATAAATTTTCATTCTAGGAGTCTGTGTTGTACAAACATGACCCTAGGGGTTGGGTAGAGGAAGCATGACTTTACTGTAGTTCTTTTGGGGAGAATGAAGACAAGGTTGTGGATTTTCAAAATAATGAGCCCTCATATTTTTTTTGTTTTAGACCTTGCAACGTATTTTTAAGGATCAGTCTCTCGTCTGATGATCATTAAAATTTTTATAATGTTGACCGTCAGCATAATTATTCTCATCTTATTGATGAAGCGACTGAAATGGAAACTGATCTGAGTTTTGCTCAAAGTTCTGAGGGAAGCCAATGGCAGGCAAACCTAGAACTCAGGTCTCTCCCAATTGCCAGATCAGCACTTGCCTCCTTGCTGTTTAGTTTTTCCAAAAGCCTTTGACAAGGCTCCACACGGAAAGGTATTTTAACCTAATGAGTCTCCGTGGGATCTCAGGCAATTTGACCAAAGAAGTAGAACTGACTTAGAGACAGGAAAAGACATATTTCTGCATGGAGAAATAGAACGGAGAACTCCCAAAGCACTTGTGTTGCCACTAGTCCTTTTTTTTTTTTTTTTAATGCATGATCCAGAGAAGGGACCAGGAAACTTCCAGAAGATGCTAAGCTTTTAAAGCTAAGACAGAAAAATCAACAATGGGGACAGAACTACAGAATGAAACTCTGTCTTCCATGGGCTGACATTAAGGGAGGACCTGTTATGGAGAAGACAGCCTGGCTGATATGAGTCTCAAGGGTGGATGTCATCTCTGCTGCAGTCCTCATATACTGTAGGGTATGGCTGTTACTTGGTAACTCATTGTTGAGTAAATGAAAACTACATTTTAGCAACCCAACAATGGGCTCTAAGTTGCTAGACAGGATCAATGTAAGAGGCATAATGAAGAAAGGGGACCCCAGTATGACATTATTTACTTCCCACACTCCTGGGGCACTCAACACAATGTTCGATGGAATTTCAGTAGGATGTCACAAAGCCATCACAGACCAGCTTTACCTGAGCAGAGGCTGTACCATTCAGTCTACTCTTTGTAAGGTAGAATCATAATTCAGATGTTTGGAGCTCAAGGTCAGCTCAGAAACAACAGTTCAAGTCATGACAAGGCAGCGGAGTGTGGAGATGGAAGTAGACTGTTGGCTAGTAGCTGTGCTTTAGTTATAGTATAAAGGGCACCCCAAAACTTTTTGAAGTACCAGCATAAATAAACAATGTTTGCTACTGTATACATTGCAGATGATACCGGTGTGTCACCTAAGCAGTGGGAAAAGATCAACAAAATCTCTTGTGTTTAAAAGAGTAAGATGGGGCGGCATGTATGCAAACTTGGATGCTGGAAATGTTAATATCTGAGATGATATCCCCACTCTGTGAGTTCCCTCTTGTAGTAACATTCTCAGTCATTGTGCATGGTACAATGAAGTTGGTTCCAATCTGGTCTTCCAGGAGGCTTGGCTCCTAAACAGTTCAATCTTCATACCAATGAGGTCCATGAGCAAAGTGGTTTCAAATGCTGCTATTGGTTCTTTCTGGGCAGTCTGAACAACTGTTCAATAAATAACTAGGGATGTTAAGCACAGCTCAAATGACAATAGTTAGGAGATAGCATGAGCAGGTCACATGGCCAAGGGCTTTCAACACAACACATCTGACCATGAAACTCTGACAAAAAAAATACACACCATTTAACTTAAAAGCCACCATGGGTTACTAAGTCTCTTAGGTCATTAAAAAGACTGAACCAAAGGAGCCAAATTAATGGTACTAATGATTTCTTAAAGTGATAAGAGTCTGGCAGGAAGGTAAAACTAAATATATGAAAGGGGTATCAGAGGGGGAGAGTGAGGTCACTTTCTTCAACATTGTCATGAGGATGTAGTAAAGGAAACAGATCTAAGTGCCTGACTGTTTCCTGTGGTAGAGAGGAACCCTGGGATATTCTAGACCAACATTAGAAAACAGAAATATCTAAACCACTAATAAAGACTATATATGCCATTAAAATTTTCACACTTTTTAAAAAAAGGTAATGAAGTTAATTATTATAACATTTTATCTAGCCCAGCATGTCCTAAATATGATTATATTAATATACATATAAGTACAAAATTATCAATGAGATGTTTTTATATACTTCTGATCCCGAATCAATGAAATCTGAGGTATATCTTACATATTTTATTCATCTCATTTGGGATATCTACATTTTGGTTGCCCACTATTTGGGCAACAGCTACCGTACGGGATGATGGTATTCTAGACTTCTTATCCTTACACTTTTATTCTATATTTACTATGTGTCTTGGCTCAGAATTTATCTTGGTGACTATCCTCTTGGGAGTATGATAGGCATAGGTTTTGCTCAACGACAATACACTAGAATCTCCCAGGGAACTTCCATCTGTAGCATATCTCAGTATGTTACATAGTCCTCATGCATGTGCTGTTTGGGAGCTGTAAGCCTCAACCTGTGGTATGGCCTCCTTCAGGCCAAGAAAGTCGAGATGCTCAGCTGCATGGCTGTGGTTCTGATCCAGCCTCCCATTTGCTAGACTCTTTTGGGCATACTCCTGCCTTTCCTCCCCACCCTCTGGGCATGCCTCCGGCACGGCAGGACTCTCACTATCCTGGATGATAGAAAACATATATAACATCCGCTTGTGGTATCAGACCAACCAACCAGTCAAACACTTGCTGTGGGAGCAGGTTTCTGGAGGCTTCCAGCTATAGGAGCTACATCTGCTGGGGAGAAGGTGGCAGGCAGACAGTTAGATGGTAATGGGCTAACTACCAAATACACAGATGTACTTCAGTATTGACAACTGAAGAGGTCACACTAGGATTTAACAATTGAACATCACATCATTGTGGCCCACACAGGAGCCTTTATTACAGCATTGAGCCTGTACTGCTCCACTCCCTCCATTGTGGCTTAGTGGGCGCGCGCGCAGACACACACACACACACACACACACACACACACACACACACACACACACACACACACACTGGGTGACCAGGTTACTCTACCCTCCTTCTCCAGCCAGTCAGTCTCCAGCCCAAATTCTTTCTAGGCAGCCAGCCCTTGTCCTTCCAGCCTTCTGGCCCCCTGCCTATCCACCAGTCAACAAGGTACCTATCTCCATCCCTGGCACAGCGAGTCTCTGGGCTGCCAGGCAGACTGCTATTGAAACATCAGCAGGGTGGCCTCCACAAAGGTCAGCCATCCAGGGAGCTCCTGGCAGCTGCTTGTTTGTTTATTGGAACATTATCTGGGCCGGGCTGTTTATTTACATCCATTGAAGGACTGAACAATAAATATCGTCTCCCAGTAGCAGGCAGATGCTTGCACTAGAGCGTTCTGGCTGCCGTCTTGCTTGAAATAATCTCCCTAATGAGTAAACAGTGCCATTCATCTCAGAAGACGTGGGCCACCCCTGCACCCCCTCTCTTTCCTCCCTCCTTGCATATTCTCCTCTAGCTTCACCATGAACAGCTACACCTGCCTGGATGCTAGGCTGTGTCTAGGTACAAAAACTAGATGTCCCTACCCCACCCTTAGTCAGCAAAGCACCTAAGGAGGAAGGAGAAGGACTCTGGCTTTAGCTCTTTCATTCAGATGCCTCAAGTGCATGACTTTGGCTGTCTCTGTTGTCTGGCCTTATCATTGAGTCAGAAGTCATGATGAGGGCACTTGGTAAGGAACAAGGATGGACGAGCACTATAGGGCTCTGATTCTCTCAGGAACACACATGAACAGCCATCGGATCCTAGGTGGGTAGTTTGTTCATTTGATTACCACAGGCGCTAGTTGATATAGCCCTGGTCACCTTTTTTCAGCATCTTGTCATACAGGCTACAGAAGCAGATAAAAGAAAGAAAAGGGAAAACTACAGCACAGAATGCCAGAGTCAGTGACATAGTTAAATGGATGATCTGAGAAACCAACTCTAGTATGAGATGCTACAGTATCACACACATACATATACTACACATGCACACATCCATTTGTACACCTACATAAACACACCCGCATATATACACAGGCTTTGTCTCCAAAGAAGAAGTGGGTCTCAGTTGAAACACAGCCTTTGGAAGTTCCCTGGTGTAATTCTACAAAAAGTGATGGAGGGCTGGATTTTCAACTCTGGTGATGATGAGGAGGAGGATGCAGGAGGTCATCAAAGAGGTCAATCTGAGGTGAGACCTGAGTACCTTGACTTTGGCTGATGGGGTGTTAAACATTTGGGGAAGGTGATCCATCACTCCCTCTTTATCCCTGGAGAGGAGATGCCTGCCAGCTCTGCATGGTGGTGGACTGGGACCTCACGTTCTCATCTGATTCTTGGCATTGAGAAATATACCCACTACCAAGCAGGTTTCCCTCATGCCCTACGTACCCACATCCTACCACTGTGCACCAAACTACAAACTAAAGACATCTGTTGAGGAAATCTCACTCACTTTCACCTTGAATTTCCCCAGGGCTTTTGTTTTGAAAATTACCCATGGTCCCTAGCTGCCACTTCTCATTTGTCTTCTCTGGTCCCCTTTCTTCTCCCACAGTTCCTGTTGCCCTATGCCTTACTCTACAGTGCATTCAGTTATTATGCTTATCATGTCACCTCTTCCTGGAATGTAGAAACCTTTATTAAAACGTATCTCTTGAACCCTTGAACCACACAGAGTAGCTTCTCAGATGTTTGCTGAGTGAGTGAGTGAGTGAGTGAGTGAGTGAGTGAGTGAGTGAGTGAATGAATACAAATACCCACTGACATCTTTATTTACCCCCATGATGAAGGGCTTCCCTATTTTACACTGATGGGAAAGGATCCAAGGGCAAGATGGTGTTGGAGCTTCCCTACATAGGCCCTGGTAGGCAGTTGGGCCCTTTCCCTGTGGATGTGAATTCTACTACATGATGTGGTGTGGTATGGTGTGCCTCCCCGATCTGAGACATAGAAAGTGAACCTGGACCCTACACCCATATTTATCCTGTTTAAGTTGCCCCAGAATAGCACAGTGAAGCTCTTTGTTTTGATTTCCTGATCCCAGCCAGGAGAAAGAGAACGCAAAAGGAACAGCAAGACTGTAAACAGCAATTAATTAGACAGGCACTGCGTGTGCATGAATCCCACGCCACATCCACTTTACCAAACACTGCCGGCAAAACTGGTCCCTTTGGGTCTCTTATTAGACACATTCAAAGGGCTGAGTGATGACTTCAATGCAGTCATTAGGTCTTCTTTCCCTGCATTGTCCATATCAAGAAAAAAAAATTCAGGGACCTTGGCCTCTGAACTACACATGTGCATGAGTGATACACAGAGAAAATCTCCAACTATAGAAGATGGAGAATCTGATGAAATGAAAAGCAAAGTTAACATGGTTCATATAAATTAAGGACCAGAAACGGCTCAGACTGAGATATTTATGATACATACAGACTACTTTAATAACGTTTCCCTGATTCCACCTGTCCAAGAGATGCCTCATGAGCATACATTACAGGCTTACAGGTTTGAAAGCTTGGTGTTATTAGACACCTTTTGTCCTGAGTAATCTTCCCTCACAAACTTTGGTTGGCCATTCCTCGTGTTTCTCTGTCTGAATGGGAGCCTGGACAGACGGCTCCCACTCCCAGGAAGGAGTACAAATAGGTAGTTAGTTAATTCACCACCTGCCACGAGCCAGGTACCCTGCCATGCGCTTTACACGCATCAGCTCCTTCTGGTACCTGGCAGATGGACCATGCTCATCCGCACTATGAAAGATCAGAGTCCTGAAGATGGGATGCATTGGCAGACAGCACTAAAGCCCATGGGCAAGCCCTGTGAATCCTGGCTCTGGCACTTAGCAACTGCATGGACTGAGACAATCCGCCCAAAGTTTCCCAAGCAGCACTTCATTCCTATTAAAAGCAGGATAATAACAGCTCCATCATTATTGATATTGTGTCAGTATGATAATGTCCCCAAGCATGTAAAATAAATAATAAAGGGGTAACCATCATGTTTCAATAAAAACTAGTAATTGGGGCTGGGGAGATCGTTCAGTTAATAGAATGTTCACCTTGCAAACAGGAAAACCTGAGTTTGATCCCTGGAATCTACTCATAAAAATAGCTGGGAAAGGTGGTACATATTTCTAATCCAGTGGTGACAAGTTGGGACAGGTGTATCCAGCCTACTTGGCCACTTTCAGACCAGTGAGAACTGATTTTAAACAGCAAGACTAGTAGTTTCTGAAGACTGACACCCAAGCTTGCTCTCTGTCCACATGCATGTGCGCACACAGAAATATATCCACCACCGGCACACACAGAAACATACTGTGTGGGAAGTTACCACAATGAAGAGGCTAATGTGCAAGAGCCACAGCAAGCTGTGACTGTGAGGAGCACTCAGCACTCGCCACAGATCCAGGAACTCCTGTCCAGCTAGAGGCACAGGGACATGGAAGCGGCTTGGAAAGGGTGGACCCCTGCCTGAACTGGTGCTTCATTGCTTTTTGTTGTTGTGTTATCTGAAATGGCCAAATTCTAACTCCAGTTGGAAGGTGCTAGCACATAGCTGGGCACAGAGTAGAGACATGACAAGTGTGAACCAGATGAGGAAAGATGGCCTAAGTTCCTTCCATCCCCAACTTCACCAGTCTGCACAGACTTCTGGTCCTCCAGTCTCTGGACCCAAAGACCTATCTCATCCATGCTAGGACTGAAGCTTCTGAGCTGTGTCTTCTTCATCTGTACCTTGTCATTTCCACCTTTAACTTTTCTACATATGGCCACCATCAACCTAGAGCAGAACCCCAGTGAAAGCGACACTCCTCCCTGACACTCCACTCCCTCCCATCTTTTCCAATAACAGTGGAATACTAACCATAAAGCCTTCAAGTCCAGTCTCTCCAAGATGCAGTGGGCCTTGCATCTGTGCCCCCACCCCATCCCCGTCTGTCCTACCTAGTTTTATGTCAGCTTGGCACAGAGTTTTCTGAGAGGAAGAAATCTCAATTGAAGAAATGCCTCCATAGGATCCAGCTATGAGGCATTTTCTCAATTAGTGATCAATGGAAGAGGGCCCAGTTCACTGTACATGGTGTCATCCCTGGCTTTATGGTCCTAGGTTCTATAAAGAAAACAGGATAAGCAAGCCACAAGGAGCAAGCCCATAAGCAGCACCCCGCCATGGTCTCTGCATCAGCTCCTGCCCTCAGGTTCCTGCCCTGTTTGAGTTCCTGTCATGACTTCCTTGAATGATGAACAGCAATGTGGAAGTATAAACCAAAGAAACTCTTTCCTCCCCAGTTTGTTTTGGTCATGGTGTTTTGTCACAACCATAGAAACCCCAACTAAGACTCCTTCCTTCCTTCCTTTCCGCTTCCCTTAACCTACCCAGTTCACAGTGCCTCTAAAACTGACTCCAGGCATGATTAGGGATGTTTTGTTTTTATCATCCTACCCACTCCCATCACTTCCTCAATGTGGCATCTGCCCAATCTAACTGACTCCAGAGCCACTTCTTTCCTCCTCTCATGCTTCCTGCGTGTTCTATTTTCATGCCGGAGGGTCAAAGTTCCCAGAGCAGATGTTCAGGAGCCAGGCTCCAGTGCAAGTCATGGACCGACCGATCCAAATCCCCTACCATTCTGCCTCCTGCTAGTATCTACAGCATGTGTTTGATTTGTTGGGTGGCCTCAGATGAACTATGGGTCTCAGAGTTCCCATCCAGGGCCACTGTGTACCTCATGAAATGCTCTTCATCACTAGGAGTAAGAAGCCATGCGGATGTGAGTTGAAGCAGTATGCTTGGTTAGAGTTAAGATGCAGATGAGACCCAAAGATATACAAGGTAATATAGCAAAACAGTGCTTCCTGCAAGGTTCTCAACAGCCAGTATATACCAGTTGCTTAATAGATGCTTACTAAATTAACTACTGAACATGTACACTGCACGCATAATGGGAAATACCCCAAAGGGTCCCAGAGTTCTAAGACACCCTGTCACGATCGCCTAAGCTTACCTCTCCTAATGTCTCATCATCCTAGAGGACCACTAGGTTTCCTAACACCAACAACCTCTGGAACACAGCTCTATAGGGTTCTCATCTTCTATTGTTCCCAGCTATCTGTGGGAAACTTCGGGAGACCAATTGCTGCTCCTCCCCTAGGCACTGTTCTGCAATTTCCTTGAGAAATAAGTAACCCCAGGAGCATCAGACAAGTGTGTGTTAGCTTGACATCTGCTCCCACTGATGAGCTCTGCTCTGATCCTTTCCCAACAGTCTCATCAACCTGCTGGAGCGCCAGTCTTTCTGTGGAGCATGAAGACTGCCTTGCACGGATAGATGTGTGCGCAGCTGTGTAGCAAAGAATGGTCTGTTTACCTGGGACAAAGGAGTGATGAATCTGATAATCTCCCAGGGTGGGGCAGGAGGAGAATGCAACTCCTGAAAAAAATAAAAGGATAGGGGTCTGTCTGTCTCCTTCAACCTCTTGGCCTTAGGACCACATGATAGCTACACAATGTGGGCCACGCTGGTCCACGTGGCGCCACCTGGCTGCTGGCTGAAAAACTGAGGGTTGCTTTAAGGTGGTAACAGACTGAAAAGCCCAGAACAAGGCAAAATATATAGATGTGGTGTGTGCATGAGTGTGTGTGTGTGTGTGTGTGTGTGTGTGTGTGTGTGTGTGTGCATACATAAAATGGTGGCAAGTTATCAACCACGTGTGCCATGTTACTGAAGACCTAGCTCAAGTATCACTAAAGATGGAAGGTTCCTTCATCATCCAACTGAATGTCAGGTCAGAACCCAAGCCGTCCATGTGCTGTAGCAACTGTCCACGAACATCTTACTCATGAAGCATCTTGTGCAGCATAATGGTGGGTCCCAGTAAAGGTTCCTTACATGCTCCTTCATCCTTCCTTCCTGTCTGTGTATTTTTGACTACAGGGTTCACAGTACTAAAGATATCAGAATGACTCCAGGCTTGAGTTGACAGTTTTGGCTTCAAACCTGCACTTGGCCTCTAAAGATATCACATGCCATTGTGAGAATATCAGTTACTGTCCAGTGACAAATTACTGGAGCCTCTTGGCACTCTGTGCCATCTTATAAACCAATATGTGTATGCTTCCTCTTTCTACTCCAATCCTCTAGGTTTCACTCTCTCCCATCTTTTTTTTTTTTTTAATAGCAGCCACCCTGAGAAAGAAATGCTTGGACCTGACACCAATGAGAGCATTGGAATTCTTGATCCGTGGAGTAAGGCATGTGAATGGCTCACAGTCAGAAAATCTGTCCCCAAAGACACTGTAGGGAAGGACCCTTCCCTGACTTCAAGTTGTGGGACTGAGAAGGGTGTCCCTGTGCCTGGATGACATCACCAGATGGAGCTGGAATGCACAGATGTAGAAAGCTGGGGGGGCCGGGTCCAGCGGGGAGGGGATGGCTGGGATACAACAAAGACTCTTTTGACTACCTCTTATCCACCCCCACCCGCAGTTGTGGGGGGCCTAAAGACATACTCAAGTCAGATGGTAACTTCTGACCTCAGCAAGGGAGCGCCTGGAGGAGGAGGAGCTAGAGTTCAAGTGTCCCAGGGCCTAGCAGGGAAAACAAATACTATGTGTCTATCTATGTGGGATGCTCATTCTGCCCAAAGCCTGTGAATTTAATTGCAGAGAAATGCATTTTAGAATAAGATATTGGAAAGCCATCCTATCTGTCACTGGCCACAGTGATTACAATTATTTATGCAGCAGTAATATAGCCTGTGTATTTCACAGCAATTACACTATTGATCTCGGGACCCTGAGGCACTGAGCAAAACCCATTGGCATTTTTGCTGTCCCGGTGGGAATTATTTCTCCCATACTTCAGATGTGAAAACTGAGGCTATCCACTGAGGAAGTCACCAGGGCCGTAGGAGTCTATGGCTGAAAGAATCAGTCATCAATGAACTCATATAATATGCAAATGTTATATTAACATATTAATAGCATTATATGCATTTGGCTAGCGTTTATTCTACACTGGTGGTGTTAGCTCCTAGGTGTATTAGGCAAGGTTCTCTATGAAGCAGATATATATATATATATATATATATATGAATGGTTTATGGACTGTGCTCCAAGTAGTCCAATAGTAGATGTCTATCAATGGAAAGTCCAAGAATTCAGTAGTTTTTCAGTCAATGAGGCTAGATATCTCAGCTGGTCCTCAGAATACACCATAATCCAGGAGATGTAGACTCTAATGCCAGCGAAGAAATGGAGTTCTCAGCAAGGGCAAGCAGGCAAAGGTTGTCCTTCTTCCATGTCCTTTATCTAGGCTCCCACCAGAAGGTGTTGCCCAGATTAAAGGTGGATCTTCACACCTCAAAAGATCTGGATTGCATAAACCCAGAAGATCTTCCAACTGGTAATAAGGACACATGCTCCACTATGTTCATAGCAGCCTTATTTATAATAGCCAGAAGCTGGAAAGAACCCAGANGTNCCTCAANAGAGGAATGGATACAGAAANTGTGGTACATTTACNCANTGGAGTACTACTCANCTATTAAAAACANTGANTTTATGAAATTCTNGGGNAAATGGNTGTATCTGGAGGATATCATCCTTAGTGAGGTAACCCAATCACAAAAGAAGTCACTAGATATGTACTCACTGATAAGTGGATATTAGCCCAGAAACTTAGAATACCCAAGATATAATTTGCAAAACACTTGAAACTCAAGAAGGAAGACCAAAGTGTGGATACTTCGTTCCTTTTAGAATGGGAAAAAAAATACCCATAGAAGGAGTTACAGAGACAAAGTTCAGAGTTGAGATGGAAGGAAGGACCATCCAGAGACTGCCCCACCCGGGGATCCATCTCATAAACAACCACCAAACCCAGACACTATTGCATATGCCAGCAAGATTTTGCTGACAGGACCCTGATATAGCTGTCTCTTGTGAGGCTGTGTCAGTGCCTGGCAAATACAGAAGTGGATGTTCACAGTCATCTACTGGATGAAACACAGGGCCCCCAATGAAGGAGTCAGAGAAAGTACCCAAGGAGCTAAAGGGGTCTGCAACCCTACAGGAGGAACAACAATATGAACTAACCAGTACCTCCACAGAGCTTGTGTCTCTAGTTGCATATGTAGCAGACGATGGCCTAGTAGGCCATCAATGGGAGGAGAGGCCCTTGGTCTTGCGAAGATCATATGCCCCAGTACAGGGGAATGCCAGGGCCAGAAAGCAGGAGTGGGTGGGTTGGGGAGCAGGACAGGGGAGGGTATAGGGGGACTTTTGAGATAGCATTTGAAATGTAAATGAAGAAAATATCTAATAATTTTAAAAAAAGATCCGGATTGCAAGTGTGTCTTCCCACTCTAAAAGCCTCAGATTATAAGTAGGACTTCCATTTGAAATGTTGTAACTAAGAAAAGAATCCCTCATAGGCGTGCTCAGCCACTTGGGTTTTAGTTGAGATGTAGTCAAGTGAGCAACTGAGGGTAGCTATCACACTGGCCTTCCCCAGATATTAAATAATGTAATGATTTAAATAAGCTCTACAAATTCCAGTCACCGCTCTGTGTAGAACTGGGTACATGGATTTTTGGGAAACGAATCAGCTTCTCTGACCTGTTTTTCTCACTATGAAACACAAACACCAAGAGAACCTACCACATGCGACTGGTGTGAAGAGGTAAGGATAAGGAGATTTTAGCTCAGGACCCAGCACACTATCAGAGCTAAGCTAAAGTTGTTATCACAGGAGATTCCTTGACTCACACTACACAGCCATACGGTCCTGCTTCCTAGCTTGTCACTGTGAGGGAGATGGGGAAAGCATGCTATACTCTATGCTGTGACATAGATATTGATGGTAGAACCAAGACACTTGGTCCTTTCTTAATCCTAAGGGTTTGCAGCAGGAGGCAGCCCTGGCCCCTTATGTGCTCCATACTGAGGAAAACAAAGGTCAGGGGAGTTGGCTCAGTTCCAAAAGCCATGTAGCTCCAATGGGACACGCACTTTATCCACATAAAGTTTAAACGGCACATGGGAAGACATAGTGGTGCAGAGACCTCCTCCACAATGACCAGCACCTTTGGATTCCAGCGAGTGAGGCATTTTTCTTGGAGTTAAGCATCTTTTAATGTACAAATGCTTTGCTGAAGGAGAGTTAACCTCAGGAGAGGAAGAAGGTGGTGAAGAGAGAGACCCCAACCAGGAAGAAAACCTGAGTGTGGCCTAGTCCAGTTGTTGGCAACTCTGCAGCCTTGTCTTAGATTACTCTTTTCTCTAGGAATCGTTGCAAAATGATAAGGTTAGATGCTTCCTGAGGTCCAAATTACAAAATTATATACAATAAATATCTATAATTACATATAGCTACATCTAATTATATCACAATAAGCATAAATTTATCTTTATCATACATAAAATACACATAAACTAAATGTGTGTGTGTGTAGCAAGGTTAGGAAAAAGGACAACAGAAGCCAAGGTAGATCAGGGTGGGGGTGGGGGTGTAGGAAGCTCTTTTGAGGAATTAAAGAAGTGCCTCTCTTTGCACAAATTTTACAGTTTTACCTAAAATTGTTTCAGGGACTTCTCCACTGCCCCCAAAGCAATGTGAGTTTCAAACTTCAAAAACTACACATTCTGTAGATACACACACACACACACACACACACACACACACACACACACACACACACACAGAGAGAGACACCAACAGTCCTCAGGGTTTTCACGTTTTCTGTAGTGACCTAGGCATAAACCAGAATGATTTGTGCTCTGAGGACTGTGGGTGTGGTTGATCCCTTTTCTCCCTGTTGATCTTAGCTCACTGCATATTAGACACTTGGTCTCAAGTCAGTACCTGACAGTAGAGGGCTAATGTCTGTTCCTTTCTGCTTCTTTGGGGTCTCCAGTGTGAACCCTAATCAGCAAGGAGGTGGAAGGGAGATGATGGGAGGAGGGACACAATGAAGGAAGAAGGTGAGAGTGGAAGAGGTGAGTCCAGATTTTACAGGCTCCTGTGTTCTCAAACTGCAAAAAATGCATCTCTATTAAGCCTTCAAAACGCAAGCCACATGACGAAAGCCTCCCTCTTAGTCCGCAGACTTCGACCTTTTAACTGGCCTTCTTGATTTCTCACCCCTCAAAGTGGACATGAGAAAGGTATGATGGGGTAACTTCAGTGCTCCTCCTCAGCCAAACATGACCCCGACCACACCAGTCTGTCACACACTGCGAGTGACAAACTTGCCTCCTGTCACGGAGCCTCCTCCTGGATTTCTATGTATGTGAGTACTTCCTCAATCTCCAATGGGCTGTCATCACTTTTTGTATGGAGTCTATATAAATAAAAGCATCGGAGGCTTGAAGATTATCCCATTCACCCCTCTCCTAAGCATGCATCTGGAGTCTGTGTCCTTCCTCCATGGCTTTCCCATCCCTAACTTTTCCATTGGCACCTACGATGAGCACTGGGGAGGGCTGGAAATGCAGTGACATTTCTATGACTGGGGCTTGAGGGACAGGACCAGGAGGACTCTTGTACTGCTGCACTGGGAATGGGCTCTGGGAGGGTCCTTTTACATAGTCTATTCATCCCATCACTGAACAGTAAGCACCTACAGTGTGAAATCCTATTCTGGTCGTCTAGGAATGGGCGTTGGGAGTCTCTTTCTGCCTAGTTCACACCATAGTGAGCCCCTACCATGTCAAATTCTGATCAGAGACAGGAAGATTTAAAGGGAGTTTAGCTGGTAACCTTCCTAGTCTCCTTTTCTATAATAAGTAATTTTCAGGGAGGGAATTTGGGAAAGAGTTTCTCATGTGTTTTCCAGTTTGATTCATGCCCGCATAGTAGCTGAACAGTGAGCATCTATACATTAAAATGAGCCACAACACCATTCCTCCCATTTTTAAGATGCTTTTATGAGGCATCTTGTTACATCAAGAAAAGCAGGTAGTGCACACCCTAGCACACCAGGTTAGTAACAGAGCGCATGGCAGTCATGCCTTATCCCTGTTGTGATAATGTGACTTCAAGCATGAGGGCTGCGTCCAGCCCAGCATCACAGGAGAGAACCAGCTTATGGCCGTCTGGCCCAAGAAATGCCACAGTTTAAAGTCCGAGGCGTGACTTCTCCTGAACCCTGGCCACATTCATACCATTGTCAGGTCAAAGTTCTCTAAGTGAGACACCCAAAGCCAGGACTCTCCGTAGTCTCAACTGCACTCTCTCAGGGCTCCCAGAGTCACGTTTCCATGCTTGCATTGGAGTGATAACACATGTCTTTGCAGCAAGCTTTCTACCTGAAGCTTGGAGAACCTTCCCATTCTCAATAGAAACTGAATTAATCAATTTAGGCTTCTGGAAAATGGTAGGTTTCTTATTTTAATTTCCCTCGCCCCTGATGGAATGGTGGTGGGGAGTAGAGACCCTGAACTCTCACAATCTTGTAAGATTTTAAAACAACGATTTAAAACTTCCCTCTAGAGCATTTACTCAACAGTAGTCTCATACCTCCAACTTTGAAGAGGGTTTTCGTGTAGAGCACATAGGTGGGCTGTTAGAGCCTTGGGGTGAGACAGATTTATAAAGCCTTCTAGCAGATGCATGACAAAAAATGGATGTGAAATGACTACAAATTCCTGTTATCACTGCAGCTCGCCGTTGCCTGGTCTCGTGCACTAAGCCTACTGCCATTATCATGTGGCCTTGACATTCATTTTCCTTTCAGGTTCACAAGTAAAGCATTAGAAACTTATCACAGAAAACCCACTCTTTAGTCCTCCGCCTCCCCCTTTGGATCAATGAAGAATTTGCATGAACAAATGAGGTGCTATAAATCTTACCATTTCTCGGACCTGGGTATATACTATTGTGTCCTGTTATATTTAATTAGGCTGCACTGGGTTAAACGTACTGGACTGGAAGAGACTAAACTGGCTTCAATTGGACTGGAGTAGACTGAGTTAGGTTGGGTTAGATTAGGTTGAATTAAGTCGGGTTGAATGGAATTGAATTGGGTTGGCTTTACTGGTCTTTGTGTGAATTAAGCAAGTTTGGATACCAAGTCTTTCCTGATTGCTTACATTCTGTGGTATCCAATACTCACTCACTAACTCTTGCTGAGCCACAGTGGCCAAGATGAGAGTGGTGAGAACGCAGTGGGGCCCCACGAGCACAGGATAGTGCCACATTGTCTGAACACCAGCTTCGGGGACCCTCCTAGTTGGTCCCTTTCCTTAGCTGGCTCAGGTTGCAACCCATCATCCAAGCTGCTTCAAAAGGGGGATAGGGAAAAAAGCCAAAGCCTGGGAGTGAAGAGCCAGAGAGAGCAGGCAGAGCGTGGGGAGGGGTAGGAGCCAGGCAGCTGAGTTTGCATGCCAGCAAGCAATCTCTCAGAGTAGGAGAATCTGACTCCTGGGAAAGGCTGTGATCTGTTTTCCCTCCAGACTGGGGTAACTCGGTCAATGAAACTCAATCCTGATTGGTTGTGACATAAGGTCATAGACAGAGGCAAGGCAATGTCAGAAGTTCATCTACATACAACGAGTGGTCTTGCAGGTGTGTGCAAGGAAGGCAGGTAGGTGGGGAGGGTAGAGTAGCCCCCAGGGGACTGGCACCCATTCTAATCAAACAGGCCAACATGCCTGCCCAGAATTCAGAGCATCCGAGTCCATCACAGTGAGCTTGACCCTTTGGTAACCCTAATCACTACAGGGGGACTGAGGCAGGGGAATAAAAAAAGCAAAGGTGTCCCCAAACCAGAGCTTCAAGGGAGAGATGTCTAATTGTTCTGTGCTCTGTTGTTTTGGCTAATGGGGGCTCAATGGAAGGAAGGTCGGTGCTCTCCCTGGGGCTGGGAGCCAAGGATCTAGCCCCACTCTCCTCCTATCTCACAGAGGGAGGAGCCCCACAGCTCTCACTAACACCTTTGCCTCCTGGTCTCCCCCATCTCAGAAAATAGGAAGGAGGAAAGAATCTTTTAAAGTTTCTAGCCATCATCATGAACTTGGCTTTCCCTCTCTCTTCTCTCTCCCATCTCATCTGTCTCTTAAGACAGAAATCTAATACATCTGTGCTCACTACCACAGATAACCCCAGCTGCCGCTGCAGGCTGCACAAGACTGGAGGGAAGGGCCTGGCTAGGGAGGTGTGTAGACGTGCATGTTTAGTATATAAATGGCTACGAATGTGTGCATGCGTGCGTGCACCCACGTGCCTGTTCATTTGTGGTTTTCTGAAGCTGCTCCTTAAACCGGTGTGGCATCCCCGCTGAGTCTTGCATCTCCTCCTGCAGCCAGTAGGTGGCAGGGCTGCAACAGGCCGCTGATTCCAGTCCGATGGTACCAGGGTCAGGACGAGGGAGGGAGGACCTGTCCAGTAAGCCCTCCCACCCCCCCACCCCCCCACCCCCGCCCCGATGGCCTATGGAGACAGAGGTCCTGAGCAAGATGATTTGAAGGAGAGCTAGCCAAAGCGCTTTGGGGAATCTCTGTATCTCTTGATCTACTCCTTTCCGTCTTCCCTAGGTTTATCTAGATAGGGAGACTTTTTGTTGGTGGTGACGATGCTGATGTCTGTTTGTCTGTTTTGTTCCTATTTTTGTTTTCCACGACTGGGAAGAATCTGCAGTGCAGTTTTTACACTGAGTGGACATCAACCCTCTGCCTGTGAAGCTTACGACAGGGCAGCTTCCAGAGGGGTCCCTTCCGTTTGAATTATCACTCATCAGCGCTATAGGCACCTGGGAATTTGAACTTCAAATAAGCACGTCTGGTGGTCGGTCGGCAAGCTGAGTCCAGGGAAACACTGATAAGAAAGAAACCTGTACTGTACGGGGCCACCTAGGCCAGTTTTCAGGCCCTGTCATTCCTAACCCTTCTGCCTGCATCTCTCCCAATCAGCTACCTGTACCCACACTCCTACATGCCCCGGGGGCGGGGCTTCAGCTCCAAATCTTCGCGTAGCATTTTGCATTTTCCTCTAGCACACTCCCTGGGTTATGAGATTACCGTGCTTCTACATAGGACTTCTACCTGTCCTCTAAGAAGGTTGTCTCACACTACAGAGAGGAGACCCTGTCACTCCAACCTTGCTCCTGCATCCCTGGCCCCGACTGAGTCAACTGTCCTGGTAAAAAAAGGAAGCTGCGCTGACAGATAAGAACCAGGGCATGTCCCTTCAAAGTCAGTATAGCATGGGACCCAAACAAAAGAGTCACCCTAGTGCTCCGGATGGCACAGCACAGAGAGCCTCCAGAGTCTGTGTATACCAGTTTACTTTGACTACACTAAAACAGATGGTTCCAGACTCAGAAAGGCTTTTGTCAAAATACTCAAGTTCTGACGTCTCAAATCATGGAGCCTGAGAAGTCACATCTCTAAAGAGGTCACTAGAGTCCTCTCCTTCCTACTTCTTGTGGCTACTCCTAAGCCCTGCTGGAGGCAACATCTCTTCTTTCCCATGTCATTGCCTTCATGTCTGCTTCCTTTGGCTTCTGCAGGGGCTGCGCGAGCCTGTCAGATTTCATCCTAGCTTGACTCCACCCATAAAGAGCTTATATCCAAATCAGTCATCGTACATGGATACCAGAAGTTAGGAGTTCACCTTTTCTTTTAGGGGACTGCAGTTCAACCCACAGAGGACTAGAAACCAAAGAAACGCCGTCTTTCACTTCTTCCCTTCTGTCTGGGGAGAGGGGTGTTGAGATGGGGGTCTCAGCACTTTCCCGCCTTCCACTTCTCAGCGCGTCCAAGTGTTTCTTTAGGTGGGTACAGTATGAAAACCGCATTCATATACATCTCTCAGGATATCCTGGGTCAGAAGAACTTAAAGCAAGAAGCTTCAGGCTACCCTGCTAGTACTTCTGAGTGCTGGCCATTTTCCAGTGACCTCTGGGAACTTGACAGCCATGGAAACCCTGTGGACTCAAGTCAGAAGCTGAGGGAACCTAAACCAGTAAGTATCCCAAACTGGATAATTCTTGATGCTTTATTATACTTGAAGTGATGGTTCCAGTCACAGAGGACATGACAGTGTCCCCAGCAATGGTCAGCAACCAAACATCACTTATTGCCAAAGAACTCCCCTATCCTTCGGTGCTCTGTGGCAGGCACGAACCTCCCGGAGGCCCTTTCATGGCCTCCTGCGAGCAGCTGGAGAGTGTTAGCCATCCACTCCCCCGATGAGCACAGCCTGCCTCTGTCTCTCCTTACCTGGCTGCCCTCATACATACTTGTCTGTCCTCACCTCCCTCCAGGTCTCTTGACAGAGAGAAAAGCTTGCCAGAGGTTGGTTAAGTTAACTCTGCTCACACACAAAACAAACTGCTATTTTTTTTTCCCTATCTGCCAAGCAGCTGAAGGCAAGAATGTCAAGCCCAGGGTGTGTGCGTGAACATAAGATCTACAGTTATCCTAGCGTGGCTGAGTTCTAAGCAAGCGTTTGTTGTTGGGTTTTGTTTTGTTTTTAAAACCATGGTCTGATTCCCAGGGAGCTGCCAGTGGCAACCTCTTGGATGTGCTTTGTGCCAGTGGTGACAGTCTCTGTACACATTGCCTGATCCAGGGGATGAACAACCACTATGAATAAGACATGATGGGCCATTCCTGGCAACTGCTCATGTTTCTGATCCCCTGGAAAGGCTGTTTCCTCCCAGCCATCTTAGATGCTGGTATGTGCCTATTTGCACATAGAGATGCAGGCAGGCAGGGAGATAGACAAGAAGGGGGTTTGGGGGGACAGGTGTTAGAGCCTGGTAAATGTCCAAGAAGTAAAAGTTTCCGTGGGGAGGCGAGGAGGGCCACAAAAGTCTTCTGCCGAGAGATACGACGCATGTACTAAAAGTGTAAGTGTATGTGCATGTGTGGGCACATGTGTGTACAGGGATGGGAAAACCCCTAGGACAGTCCAAAGTCCCTGGGAACTCTGCCTGGCCTAAACATGAGCAAGAAAGGAAGCCGTGGAAGGAGAAAGGGTGGGGGATATTAGAAGTACAGGGTTCCATGCCTCAGAAGAAGGTGGCAGCAAATAGAGGCTCTTGGCAGATTTGAAGCTGGTGTTTCCATCTTCTAGATCTCTAGCACAAACCAGAAATCACCATAGTAGAATCATTGTTCAATCAAAATGAACACAGAGGGGAAGGGGTTTCAAAGAGACTGTGTGAGGAAGCTAGACATCTTCACAGGCAGGCACTTTGGTCTGAGACCCAATTTGCATAGAATCTATAAGCCAGACAGACAAGGGCTTGCTTGAGTTTAGCTTCCCTAAAAGGGCTGCCTGCATTATTTCCATTAAATCCCACATCAGGATGCAAGAGATGTGTGTACCACACAGCAAGAAGGCAGCCGGGAGGGGGCAGGGGGGATTGGAGAAACAGCTCAGTGGTTAGGAGCAGTACTGCACTGCATCAAAGTTTGATTCCCAGCACCCAGGTGGACAGCTCACAACTGCCAGTAATTCTAGCCCAAGAGAGAGCTGGTGCCTCTGGCCTCAGAGGGTCCCTGCACGCACATGTACATACCCACACTCCTCCCCCACAAGACAGATTGACAGACACAGACACAGACACAGATACACATGCACACACACACACACACTTAAAAATAATTTTTAAAACCTAAAGGAAGAGCAGTTGGGTGTCCTGACCACAGTTCCTTCTGAGTGACACTGATGCCATGTCAACCCCCAAAGCACACCGGGCCCCAAAGAAGCAGAGTCTCCCTTGCCACCCCTGCTTCAAGAAGCTCTTTGCCTTTACTTCCTAAATGCCTCAGCTGACATATGTATCTTTAGATTATTGTGACCTATTCTGTATTGTGGGCTTAAGAAGCCATTGGGTCACTCTGAAATAAGGGATGCTTAGGAGGAAAAGTCTGCCACAAAATCCCAAGACTCCATCTTCTGTGACGTGCAGGGTCATTCAGAATGAGCAGGGTAGTCAACCCCCCCATTGCTCTGAGCTGTCTTCTGAAAATGCCAGCAGAAAGACCTTAGGATGAGAAATACCGGGCTGGGGGTGGGGCCCGTTTATATCAACGAATTCTCCTCTGGTGTCTATGGGACACTATGGTGACATAATGGGAATCCAGGGAGGGAAGATATGGATGGAAGCAGAGACTCATAACTCAGGTGGCCACTGAGCTGTGTGGTCTCTGTGACTTCACCTTGTCTAGTCTTTCTTCTCTCCTACTGGACAACATGGCTGTAAATCACCTGTGCCTGCACAGTGCTTAGGGCTGATACACAATTCATGGAACCAGAGGCCAGATACCTGCTGGGGACACTAAGCCAAGAAAAATGGGAGAGTCCTGAGTTGGCGCTGTAGCTGTTAAAACATTTTTTAGTTAACTTCCTTAGGACTGGTGTGTTCCCGGGACCCCAAGGGAAGGTCAAATTGGTCAATCACATGGGTTCATTCCACAGAAAACAATATCAACAGGCTTATCTCCTCTCTGCTTCCCATCATCTGTATGTCCCTTTCTTTCTTATTCTGTGCCCTATGGTATTTATCCAAACTTATCAGTGTTGGGAGGAGGGATATGACTGGATGGTAGGCAAAATGAACATTTACTTAGCTCTTCACAGAGAGTAAAGATCTCACAGCATAAGGATGTGGGTATACTGATGAGGAATAAAACACCGACCTATAGCACCACTTGATCCATCTGGTCTGACTATTACCTAAAGTGTCCTTGCATTAGCTCCTCCAATCCTGACAGTGACCTGAGGACTTGTCCATTGGAGGGAACAGAAGGAGGCTAAACCACCAACTCCCAACCCAACAGTTGACCTGGCCCTCCTCATATCCATCAATACATAAGCAATTCATATACAAAACCATTTAATCTTCAAAATTATTTTTGAACTTACCTGAAGGGGTTCTAGAATTCATAACATGCTTTCAATAGCCAAATCTCACCCCCTCTCATCTTCATTAGGGTTACTATTGTGGCCATGAGACACCAGAACCAAAAGCAACGTGGAGGAAAGGGTTTCATTGGCTTACATTTCCTCATCACTATCCATCATTGAAAGAAATCAGAACGAGAACTCAAATGGGACAGGAACCTGGAAGCAGGAGAAGTGTTGCTTCTCATTGCTTGATCAGTCTGCTTTCTTATAGAACCCAGGACCACCAGCTCTGGGATGATAACACCCACAACAGGCTGGGCCCTCCTCCAGCAGTCACTAATTAAGAACATGCCCCATAGGTTTGGCTACACCCCAATCCTATGGAGGCATTTTTGTTTTGTTTGTTTTGTTTTGTTCTGTTTTGTTTTGTTGATAGAGGCTTCTTCAGAATGACTTTTAATTTGTGTCAAGTTAACATAAAACTATCCAGCACATGCCTCCATGAAAAGATGAGGAGATGTATTCTAGCCATTAAGGCAGATACTCTCCTTCAGTGCAAGTCTATTGTCCTCCTGTCTCCCAAGGACTCTATGGCACAGGGTGTCTTTGTATCAGGCAGTCCTCTGGGAGGATCTCATGGGCCATGGATGAAGAAGACTCTGCTAACACAGAGTGGTCACTATGATTAAGTGGTTCTGAAAAAGGACTCAACCCAAACCCCTTGATGAAATCTACAAGGTTGTCAAGGCAGGAAGACTTCACCACCACCGTCACCATCATTATTGTGGTCATTACTCCTCAGTATCTTGGCAGCTACAGGAAATAAACCCCACCCTCTAAGGTAAGATGAGCCCCCTCCCACTGAGGCTCCTCCAAGCACACAGTGAATCCACACAAAACGCAAATAAATCCAGGTACAAATAATCGCAACATCCACCAGAGGACCAATGGGGACCTGGACCACAGTGAGGAACTCTAAGGTAACTAGAGACAGCAAGACAATGGGTAGTAACAAGAGGCTACAGACACTTGCATTATCTATAAAGTTACTGGAGAACAATAGACAAGGATATTCATAGCAAATTCTCTACTGGGATGCTAAGCTCCAAGGAAAGAGTGAGGATAATAGATGGAAAGAGAAGAAGGGAAAGGGGAGCAGAGAAGAAAGCAGAAGGGGAGTGAGAAAGGATGGAGAGAGAGACAGAGCCACGTGGGAAGAGCTGCCTGCTCTGAATCCTCCACAAAATGCCCTAATGGGTCTGCCTTTCCTGCTAACAGCCATTTCTGTTTTTATTTATTCTGTCAGGGTACATGCCATGTAATCAGGTCTTAGTCCATTTTCCCCCAGTGATAGATGATGATAAGTCATGTTGGCTGTTAATAATCTACAATTACCTAACAAATTTTGAGCTTGTAGTACAGGATCATTAATATGTTTAATTTATCGTTACAATTCCTTCAGGTTAATGGTTTGAAAGTATGTTGGAGTTTAATCTGGGCAGTTATTATAAAGTGCTTGTTTCTCGTTAAAATGTAAAACCCGAGATAGTCAAGATTTACTTGGGATAAAATGGCTGGAGTAAATCTTCCCCCCCACCTTCCCACGGAGACCGGAATGAGATTTGGCTATTGAAAACACGCTATGAATCCAAGAGCCCCCTTCAGATAAGTTCAAAGTAATTTTGCAGATTAAATGCTTTTCCCCCCTGGGGCTAATGGAAGTCCTGCCTGAAGCCAGAGTTTGTTCTGGAAAGACTGTATGGGTGCTACAGGGAGGGGGGCAGACAATAGAAAATGGATGAGAACTGAATCATGCCAAAAATAGAAGCACCAAAGATTCCTGGGAAGGTATTTGAATGGCAGTCAGTGAGTGACAGGAAACAGAATACACTTTATGGGTCTTCCGTATGTCCTCAGGAAAAGATTACAGTCAAGAATTCCCACCCCAACGGACACAGAGCAGAAGCACCAGGCTCCTTCTCTGCCTACACTTTTACTGGAATCTCTGACTGGCAGACTGCCACAACAACACCAGTGGCTACATAGACCCCCTACTTCAACTTGCCTTTGCTTACAGGGCTGCCCCACCTACCCTTTCTTTTGGTAACTTCTGGCTACACCATTGAGAAGAGAGCAAACCTCACTCAGGGCTCCCATTTGATTATACAGATGTTCTCAGTGGCTTCTAAAGAGTTTAAAAGCTCCCCTGTTGGACATCTGGCAAGATGGCCCAGTGGTTACTAACCAAGTCTGATGACTTGAGTTCAGTCCCTGAAGCCCCTGGTGGAAGGAGAAATCAAATTCCAATAAATTGTTCTCTGACAAGTGTGTGTGCATGTATGTGCATGTTTGCTTGTATATGTGTTTTTGCCTGCACACACAATATACTTTCTCTCTAGGCATGGATGCTTCAAGGCTTCAGAGAAGTTTGAAGATGCCTGGTCACTTACAGTTTGTTGATAATGGAAAGAACAATGCAATTCTTGTCAATTTAATGACCAAGGCCCCTGTTGTCATATCTTCTGCTACTGTGAGAAACCACTGGAGGAGACAAGAGTCTTGAGGTGTGTTACCCAAATACATATGGAGTCTCACTCAATACCTGTGAATATGACTATTTGTATATAATATCTTTGCAGATATAATCAAGATAAGATAAGGTAACTAAGGTATGACCAAATTCAACAATAAGAAGAAAGGACCAGCTGGGCGTGGTGGTGCATGCCTTTAATCCCAGCACTTGGGAGGCAGAGGCAGGAGGATTTCTGAGTTCGAGGCCAGCCTGGTCTATAAAGCGAGTTCCAGGACAGCCAGGGATACACAGAGAAACCCTGTCTCGAAAACAAACAAACAAACAACAAAAAAACAAAAAAACAAAACAAAAGAAGAAGAAGAAGAAGAAGAAGAAGAAGAAGAAGAAGAAGAAGAAGAAGAAGAAGAAGAAGAAGAAGAAGAAGAAGAAGAAGAAGAAGAAGAAGAAGAAGAAGAAGAAGAAGAAAGGACCATGAGGAGATGAAGACAGAACAAGCCAAGGAATACCTCAAACAGAAAGCCAATGCTGGAAGTCAAGTGGGACAAGGAAAAGTTCCATTCTGAGTCGGGGGGTTGGGAGATACATCTCTGCCAACACCTTACTTTCAAATTTCTGTCTTACAGAACTTTAAGAGAGATAATAGGTTCCCAGTGTCTCAAGCCACCCAGCTTATGGCCCTCCATACCCGCAGCCATTTGAGAAGAATATAATGAATCTCCACGTTGTTCTTAGAAGTTAGAGATGGCTGTGTAAAGGGAAAGAGTGGATGTGAGCCTTGAAGATCCACCAGGGACTGGCAGGTAATAGATGCCCCAGAAGCTGACGCCCAGAAGCACAGCAGCCTTCCAACCCCCTCCTTTCCAGTCTCTCTCCTTTTCAGAAAGCTTTTAATTGAGTCATTTTGTGTGGTAGTCCCTCAGGGTCAGCTTGACTGAGTCCTTGTGAAGCCAGATGTTTAGTTAAACATTATTCTGGGTTCATCGGTGAAGATGTTTCTAGATGAGACTAACTTTGAGTCAAGAACTGAGTACAGCAGATGGCCCTTCCTTTCATAGATGGGCGCCAACCACTCACAACTGGTCTGAATAAAACAAAAGGTGCATGCTGGGAGAGAACTTGAGTTGCCTACCTACTCTCAGATGGAGACATTGGTCTCCTGCTTTCATTCTGGCACTCAGACTGAGAGTATAACATTAATATCTTGGTTCCTCGGCAGGCCAACTGTGGGTTCTGCAGTCTCCATAATAAATGGGTCATTTTTTAAAGTAAATAAAAAATGAATAGGTGAGTATATATGTGTATGTATATACACAGAGAACCAATTTTGAATATAAATAAACACTATTACACATCTCTATTTGAATCTGATATTTTGCATCAGACTATGACCCATCCTAGTGATGTCATTTTAACTAATTACATCTATAATTATCCTACTTCAAATAAACTCAAAGTAGGAGGTACCAGGAGTTAGGAGTGCAATATATAATCTTGGATTGGTAAGAATCACAATTCATTCAATAATGCATAGTAAATATACTTTATGCATAGTGTCTTACTCCAGTCTTTCTTTCCCTCTCTCTATTTCTCTCTCTATTTCTCTCTCTATTTCTCTCTCTATTTCTNTCTCTCTCTCTCTCTCTCTCTCTCTCTCTCTCTCTCTCTCTCTCTCTCTTTCTTTCTCTTATGGTTAGGAGAAAGATTTTATCATAGATATGAGAGAGCATACAGCCAGAGACATCTGGAAGAATCTAAGGATGAATGTAGCCAGCAGACTGAACTGGGCCATGAGAAGAGTGAGGGGGAGGGGACTGAGAGAGGAAGAAAAGAGATAAAGAAAAGAGAGCTGACAAGAACATGAGAGCCCAGGACCAAGAGGGCAAAAGAGAACCAGAAGCTCTAGTTTATGTTTCTAAGGAAATGTTTTATTACAGTCAAGGTATTTAACTTTATACACAGATATAGTTACCCTGTGTTATGTTTCCACAACTGTCCGTTCTTCACCTAGCCTCCTCAACACTGCCAGTGGTGGTCTGAGTGAAAATGGCCCCAAAGACTAATTGGGAATGGAACTATTAGGAGGTGTGGCCTTGTTGGGATAGGTGTTGCCTCGTTGGAGGAAGTGTGTCACTGTGGGTGGACTTGGATATTTCAAATGCTCAAGCCAGGCCCAGTGTCTCTGCTGATCCAGATGTAGAACTCTCAGCTCCTCCAGCACCATGTCTGCCTTCAAACTCCCCTGCTTCCCACCATGATGATAATGGATGAAATCTCTCTGCAAGTCAGCACTAATTACACATTTTTCTTTCTAGGAGTTGTCATGGTTGTGGTATCTCTTTACAGCAATAAAACCTGAACTAAAACATCATCTTTCCTCAGAGACGCCTTCCCTGACTCTCGCGGCTCTAAAGTCTCCCATTCCTCTAACGCCATCCCTCTTGGTTTTTATTTATTATTACACTTTTATTGTTTTGTTTTTCTTTATAGTGATATTTGAAACCACATCTAGTTATGTATTCTCTTCTTGCTTGTGAGAAGGTAAATTCCCCGGAGGCAGGAACCATGTCTGCCTCTTCCTTCCCTACCGCGTCTTTTGCCCTGTTCAGGGACAAAATTGACAGACGGGAAGTGTTAATGGGAGGAAAGGAGGAAGGAGAGCATCAGAGAGGGAAGAAAGAGAAGAGGAAGAAAGGAAAAAGAAAAGGGAACTCTCATACCCATTCCAAAATCTTCTGAAGAGGCAAATTCTTTTTCCGGAATAAGACTCATAAGCGCTTTGCTTGCCTGGAGGGTTGAGCCTGCTATGATGCATTGCACTGGCCACCCTTACAGCAGCCTGGTCACCATGGTATGACGCATGCTCAATATGTGTTACTGCTTTGAGTCCTTAGATGTAAGCGGGTACACTGTGACAATAGTAGAGCCCAAGTTTGCATGAGTTACTTATCAAATTAGACAGAATTGTAAATCCTTGGATAAAAGGTTTCATGCATAAATATTTTATTTGTAAAAAAAAAATAAAATAAAATATTCATCAGCGTGTGTGATCAGTTTTGTCCTGCCTATGACGAAAGAACATACAGCCAGTCTCTCACGGTGAAGTAATTTCCAGGAACTTCTCACCTAACAGTTAGTTCATCTACCTAATAGAGAAGGAGGTCCCAGCTTTGGCTACCACACTCTGAGAGCATGGACACCCCTGTTCCTACTGAAGGACCCAGGTGAGCTCTGGGTGGTGGGGGAGGGGCAGAGAGAATTTCAAGAAGTTAAGAGGTGGAGTGCCAGATGTGACAGAAGGCGCCTTTGAATTCTGCTCCCAGTTCTGGTCCTGGCAGCCCTAGGCGCCTGACCCTGCTAATGGGGACTGGGCTTTCCTCCCCTATTTCCACGTTAAGTGAGGGGTCACAGGGGTCAGGCAGGCACTGGCTTCTCTTCCTCCTGACAGATCCATAATTAGAAGGAGACAGAGCATTCAAAGAGGAGCGTTTGGCTCCAGGCACATCCTTGTCAGCTTGTCAAGCAGAAGCCTGTTCTCCATGAGCTATTTTGAGCCACCTTCTCAGCTGCATTTCTGATCCTCTCGGCCCCTGTCACCCTCCCCCAAACGTGGGGTGGTGGCCCTCCTCCTCCAAACTTCATGACATCACTGAAGCTCCTAAGTTTGGGGGAGGGTTACACAAAGGAGCATTTTGTGTAAGATTCTGGAAAGGCAGGGTAGGGAAGTCATCTCATCCTGCCCAAGCCTCTTGGTCCGGTGTCTTAGATACAAGGATGAGTGGGTACCACCATTTTCTGTAGTGGACATGATCTACTGTGGTTGTTATCAACAGAAGCCACGAGGCTTAACATATTCCTGCCTAGATGCAGGGTGAAACTCTTTAGAGAAGTTTATGGGACAAAAGCTAGATATCAGAACCCAAGGTTTATATCCCAGTGGTCTCTACCCCAAGAGCTATCCAAAAAATCTCTGCAGCTGGGTAATTGTGGACAGTGACCAGAAGATCAATGTATCCAGACATCTCTTTGCTGTGCCAGTTGAGGGAATACCCCAGGAAAAACACATCTGCTCTTCTGCAGCTCTTGGGAAGGCTTAGAAGATGACCTTTCTGTCCCTGGGCAACTGGCACGCACTGTGCCCTATCACCACAGCCCCAAATGGTACAGCTCACTTAGCATGATCCAGTCTGCAAAGAACCATCCCTTGAGAATGTGCCTCAAATTCTGCTCCGGATATAATCGGCTGAGGCAGGACTGACCACCGCAGCAGAGCGTGTGGTGATAAAAATGGATGCTGCTTTGTGTGCGGCTAGGTGTGAGAGATATCAACTCCAGTGGTACTTCCCCAACTCCAGTCATGGAGTTGTGTTCCAGGAGTTCCCTGATCCCGACTAGGTGTTGCCTGGGGTCTGCCAGGCAGTTAGTGGGAGTGAACTCTCTGTAGAGAGGGCTCTCTATCCTGGGGATAGGCTGCATAGACTCACATACATTCTGAGTCCCTTACTATGCAGTCTTACAGGATGATTGCCTCCAAGAGAAGCCAGGGGTGTGGATTCAGAATGATGTGGCCACCTAGAAGAGCATTTCAAACTGGCAGAGCAAGCTGACAAAAATGATAATAATGAAAACTTGTCAAATCCACTGCTTTCAACTGAGTAATATGTGCTAGATGCTACTGGGTACTTTTCAACCCCTGTGCCCTGTCTTGCTCTTGGGAACTCTCAGGAAGAGAGACCACTGCAGATCAATAAAGGCAATCTCTTCTCAGCCCTAAGCCTGCCTCAGACAGTGCGGACTGTCTTGTTTTCTGGGAAGGCTTGCTTTTATTTCTCCAGGACAGTGGCACCCCAAACACAGCCCTGGGGTTGCCATCATCGGCATCCTTTAATGTATTCAAAATGCATAGCCTGGGCTTTCTTCTGAACCTCCTAGATCAAAACCTCAGGATACAGCCCAGTGGTCCCAGCCCTGCCAGGGTGTTCACTGAAGCTCAGGACTTCTACTCAAAGGGTTCCTTTGTTGATCCACAAAGCAAACACCTACCAGGAATGTGTGACCTATGGTCCATAGGCTACGTGTGTTCCAAAATGGCTATGGTTGAGGTCTGTCACTTTTAATAGATAACAATATGACATCACAGCATAAAATCATTGGACATCCCTGGGCGTCATAACCAACATAAATGCTCTGTCTGCCTGTAAGCAAGCGAGTCTGTCTCTCGAACCAAGCTCTAACCTTACTCTTCCAAGGCCCACTCCAGACCCCTCTGGAGTCCCTAGAGTCCCCAGGAACACCACTGCTTTGATTTCCTCACTTTGCCCTGCCTCTCACACTTGCTTAGAGCTTTTGTATCTTCCTATGAACATTAACTCCTGTGTGTACCCTTGGGGGCTCCAATCATGGTGCTTAGCCCCATGCCTGCCTATATCCTTGCCACTGGCCCTACACCCCAGGGATGCAGTGACTGTCACACACTGCCTTCACAGACACCAGAGAGAATCGATTAAGCACAGGCTTTAATTGTGGTGGCACTGCCCAGAGCTAGGAGCCAATTCCAGCTGCTTTGCTGTGTTTGCACAACAGGCTTCCTGCTCAACCAGGGTGTTTTTAATTACCAAAATAAGAAGAATCTGCCAGATCCCTGCACCAGCCACTTTCAAGAGGGACCAAAGGCCACCAAGATAAAGTGGATGACTGCTGGCTTCTGGGATCTCTGCACAGCCAGCCGTTCTGATGGACAAATGGGACTGAACCCCAGGAATATGTGGGTTCTCAGGTTCTAGTTCTGCTTCCCGAGGCTCTCTCCCTCCCCCCTCTCTCCACCCGCCGTGTGTGTGTGTGTGTGTGTGTGTGTGCGCGTGTGTGCGCGTGTGTGTGTGT
>NC_034591.1:51803226-51806418 GCF_900095145.1 Mus pahari
TGTGTGTGTGTGTGTGTGTGTGTGTCTGTGTGTCTGTGTGTCTGTGTGTCTGTGTGTGTCTGTGTGTGTCTGTGTGTGTGATATGTGTATGTGGAGATCAGAGGACAACCTCAGCTTCTGCCTTGAGATAGGGTTTTCTGTTCTGTATCCCAAGCTAGCTAGCCTGCAAACTTGGGGAAGACTCTCCTGCCTTTGCCTCCCAACTAGTCAAAAAAGGAGGAGGAGGAAGAGGAGGAAGAGGAGGAAGAAGAGGAGGAGGAGAAGGAGGAGGAGGAGGACTAGGATTATGGACACACTAGGTACACTCTACCACACTTGGGTTTACATGGGTTCTAAGAATTTGAATTCAAGTCTTCACACAAAAGTATTTTTACCCAGTGACCCATTTCCCCAACCTGTCCCTGAAACTTTTGGGGGTTTCTGTTTGTTTTGTTTTTATGTTTTTGGTTTTTTTTTGGGGGGGGGGAGTTGATTTTTCAAGACAGGGTTTGTCTGTATAGCCCTGGCTATCCTGGAACTCTCTCTGTAGACCAGGCTGGCCTCGAACTCAGAAATCCTCCTGCCTCTGCCTCCCAAGTGCTGGGATTAAAGGCGTGCGCCACCACCACCCGGCTCCCTGAAACTTTGTAAGATGACTTGACCCAGTTTCCCTGAGCCCCTCGTAAAGAAGAGTTTATAATCAGAAGCCATGGAAGACATTACCACCCAGGTAGCACGCAGCTTACAGAAGCCAGGCTCTGTGCTAGGCATCAGGACCACACAGTACTTGACACACTTTTGAGGTACTTTGCAGTGTGTGTGTGTGTGTGTGTGTGTGTGTGTGTGTGTGTGTGTGTGTTTTGCTAAAATGCTGTGAGCCTGCAGGGAGGCAAGGAATGCAAAGTGCATTTCCCTCAGCTGGATCTTAAGGAACATGTAGACACTCTTCCAGTGGGAAAGAGAGGTATCGGTCCAGTGAAAGGAACATTGTGTGCAAAGACAGGGAGACGGGAAGGACTGCAGGTGTTTGGGTAGCTAGAAGATATCTAGCGTGGCTGGAACTGGGGTCACAGACAGGCACATTGTGATAAGCTTAAGGAATACTAGCCACCTAGTATTGGGGGACTCTGGGACACAATTGGCTCACAGTGGCAAGGTGAGTGTGAATATGGTACTTTTCATCTTCCACACTTCACGAGAACTAGAACCTGTATGTGGACACAGCCTGGTACTTTTATAGATGACAATGTGACATCACATCAAAACATTGGACACCCCTGGACCCTGGGTCAAACATAAATGCTCTGTGTCTGCCTATAAGCAAGCCAGTCTGTCTCTCGAATCAAGCTCTAACCTTATTCTTCCAAGGCCCACTCCAGACCCCTCTGGAGTCCTCAGAGCGCCCAGGAGCACCACTGCTTTGATTTCCTCACCCTGGCCTGCCTCTCACACTCGTTTAGAGCATTTGCATCTTCCTTTGCACATTAGCAGTGAACAATTTAGAGGCGATGGGTACAGAGGAAGGTCAGAGGTTGGCTGGTTGGTAGGAGAACCGGTGCCTGAGTTGAGCTGTGGGATTGATCTAGGCCATGAGCCAATGAGCTCACATAAGGCAGGCAATGTCTGAGATCGCAGACAGTCCCACCACGCCCAGAAGACACCACATGAATGTGACCTGGTGCATCCTGGGTCCCACTCACACCCCGGCAGCCCAAGGCACCTGGCATGAGGATTAGCTGTCAGTCTTTAAGAGCGCGTGCACAGGCGCGCAAACACACACACACACACACACACACACACACACACAAGGGGAAGGCCAGCAAAAGGCACTGCTGGAGCAACACAATCCCCTGTCCTGTATCTCACTAGCTGCCTGTGACTCCAAATAGCTACCTAAGAGACCTGCCAATCATCTTCCAAGGTTCAAGACTCCACTCATGCCAGGACAGAGTAAGTGGAGATAGGAGTGGGGCCCGACGGCAGGGAGGAGTGAGTTAGCCCAAGCGTGGGGAGTTGCTCCTGGGCCACATTAATGAGCTTTGTTCTGCATCACCTGGCTGTATAATAACAGCAGGAATTAATACAGCTACAAATTAATAGCACAGAAGAGCAATCAGGAGGCAGAGATACATTTCTAATGGGCTTTGCCGAGAGCCAAAAACCAGATGGATGCAGGGCCTTCTCCCTGCTCCAGCCCCTTATTCATGCCCACTGGAGCTGGCCAAGAGGCCAGCACACACTTGCACATGGCCTCTTCTTTGCCAGCGTCAGAGCTCTGGCCTCTGCCAAGGGCAATCATTTGGACCGTGCAGGCAGGCTGGCAACTCTCTGCTCTCATCCTTGTTCAGAGATGCAAGCCCTGGGAGGACTCATGTGTGCCGTGAGCTTCTGAAGAAGAGGTACCCCAACCTGAGCCCAGCACGTGCTTCTCCCAGCAGAGAGGACAATGCTTTTCTCAGGTGCCTCCCACAAGGTCCTGTGACCAGAGAGAGTTGTCAGGAGCCAACTTCCGTTAGGACCAAGTGAATTGCCTACTCGGCCCTTAAATCTAATAATAACCTCGAGTGTGCACGATTTCTTTCATCATCCTCATCACAGGTGGCTGCTGCTCTCAACCTGACTTCCATCCCCCTAGTCCCCTTAGGGGGGACCAAAGCACCAGTACTCTGATCTTACTGTCCCTAGGCCCTTGTACAGAGTGGGGATAGGCAGAAATATGGGTGCTATGTAGACTGCAGGAAAGATAGAGGCATGGAGAGAGCCAGGGCTGTCCTTGCCAACCCATAGGAGCAGCAGGGACACTGCAGTCATATGAGAGACTTGGGGTCCCTTGAGAAAGAGGAAGGGGAACTTAAGGGTTGAAATCTGGTCACAGACTCTGCTCAGCTGTATGGTCCACAGTGGGCTCTCATGGAGAGTATGTCATCTATGTAAAATAAAGTGGGGGAAGTAGACAATTTCTACATTCCCTTCAGGTACTCATGCCTGTTAGGAGTAAAGTCATTGTGACTTTAAGGGAACATTCCAGAGTCTTCTGAAATCCCCAGTTCCTTCCTTTGCCTTCAAGCACACTTGTAAGGAGAGGCCAGAAATCATTCAGAAATCACTTGCAATGGTGAATGAACTGGGGCAGCTCTTCGTAAGGGCTGAAGCAAGCATTCCTCTTTATATTCCTCCCTCCCTCCCTCCCTCCCTCCCTCCCTCCCTCCCTCC
>NC_034591.1:51807085-51884556 GCF_900095145.1 Mus pahari
ACACACACACACACACACACACACACACACACACACACACACAAGCACACACGCACGCACGCATGCTCAAATGCACTTCAACTGCTAACAGAGAGAGCAATCCCTGGCTGTAGTTGGTCCTCAGCAGCTAATAGCGATGGGTGTCTTTAAGGAATTGTCTACACTTGTAGAGGTGCTGTTCCGTACGGGCTGGTATTCCCACAAAGTGAGAGCTGAGATTTGTGGGGCTCTGGGAGAATACCTAGAGCAAGGACACACCCCCAAAGAAGGAAGTGAACACTGCTTCTCTTTACTGGGAGATTCCATGAAAGAAGACACTCTCCAAGGCTTCACCATGGACATTTCCTTGTAAACCATGCCGGGAACACCTCAAGGGAAGTCTGGTGACATTTGCATTACTCAGGGATCCTTCAGTACATCCCCCACCCCTGCCTCCCCTTTCCTCCAAAAAGAGAACTCACCTAATTTATTAAAGTCCTTCAAGCCAAATAGGGCTTTGCTTACATATTTAATTACTGTTTGCATGCTCATTAGATGCATTTAATAATTGGGATGATTTTATAGCATCTCAACCTTCTTATTTCTGCACTATGAGTCATCTCTCTAATAGAATTCTTATGGCCTGGTGTAAGATACAGAAGCAGCAGGGGGTGGACAGAAGTAGACATATTTTTTTGCACAGAGAGTGGTCTCATGTTTATATTCACGAAGAACTAGACCCTCTGCTAAGAATCACCCCCTGGTGCTTTGTGAGCTATTTTGCTCACTGTAGCAAGAGACACTTTGGATCCCGTGGCCTGATAGTAACCAGTGGGAAGTCCACGAACAGGCTCAGAAAGGACATTAGGGCAGTTTCGGGGCTGGACCACATGGGTGGCACAACAGAGCACAAGGATCTTAAATAGTCTGCCCCTCTTCACTAGAGGAAAAAATAGTTTCCCTGATATTTCTTCAAGCCTACCTCAGACAGTCCACAGAGCAGTGGCTGGGATGCCAACATTGGCTATAACAAGGTGGCTGTCCACAGGGGCTAATTTATTTCAGATGTTACTTCAAACTCTTTAATAAAAAATGCAAGCTCTGTGGTTCTCGCTACCGGGTCTTTCTGTTAACCAGAATGCCAGCACGTTACCCTGACAGTTCAACATTGGAGATAAGTGTTCTAAGCCCTGTGAAAAGCTGCACTGTTTCTGTTAATTAAAAAAAATTAGTCAGTATAGTTTTATTTTGAAATACAACTTACTGTCTTTTAATCTCTTAACAGTTCATCCTCCTTGGGCTGTTTGTATCACAAGCGGAGGACAGTCTTAAGCATGTCTGTGGTGCTGCTGGTTATATACCCACTTCTACAGAGACCACAAAGGTTAAAGTTAGGGTTCTGAGACTGGGAAGTGGAGGAGGATCAGTCGGTAAGTGTGTGTCTTCCAAGCAGTGCCAGGAACTGTGTCTAACCACTAGAACACAAATAAAAATATTGTACATGATTGTCCATGTCTGTAAACCCAGTGTTAGCGAGGTGGAGACAGGAGAATCTCTCAGTCTACTGGCTAGGGAGTCTAAGCCCCATGGGTGAGACAGTGAGAAATCCTGTCTCAAAAATTACAGACAGCCTTCCTGAATAATGACATTTAAGGTTGTCCCCTGCCCCACCTCCAAATATACCTACATCCACCTGTGCTTGCCACTTGTGTGTGCATACACACACACACACACACACACACATATACATGTGTCAACAAAAATTATGAAAAGAAACTAAAGGTTCTGGGATAATGAGCAATCTGAACCTTTGAGTGCAGAAGGGAGACACTAAATAAACAGTGCTCCTTTTTCTCTAATAAGGGGGTGGCTCAGCAACTGCCAAGGTCTAATTATCCTATGATGTGCTGACTCGGAAGCCTGTGTTCTTCGTCAGAGTCTGTTCATTCCCAATGCCACCTTCCTCTCTGCCCTACCCCCATCACAGAGTTCATTTTCCTTAAATGACTCAGCCTTGTTGGGAGGGTTTCTAGTATGTTCAGCATGGAACTCCCTGAACTAAAATAGAAGCCTTCTCAGCCCTGATTTTATCATTAAAGTTCAAGGCCACCCTATATTAAATTGGTGTGTTTTGATACTGTCCGTGAAATGATGAGTTTCAACTGATGAAACAAAGACATTTATTGTTTTCCTCTCATTCAAACCCAGCAAATGCGGGGTCATAACATCTCCACACTGTGACTCTAGGGCCCGCACCCCAAAGCCCATATTCTCTCTGGTTTGCTGCTTTCTGTGAAGACAGTCTCCCCGTTCTAGAAGGGGACGGGGGCCTGCTGATACCTTTGGCAAGACCAGCAGAGCCACTGGGCTACTGTCTGCTGAGAAGGAAGACACCATAGGCACAGAGATAAACAGCCTCCCAGACTGAGAGAGACGTTGCCAGACCTTGGAGGAATGAAAGTGGGGATGACATATTCTTTATCATCTGCTTGCCTAGCACTCATGGCAGCTACTGAGGACCCAGCTGAGAACAAGAGGGAAAGCCATGCTCTCATGAAAAGAGCTTCTGCTCTCTAAGTAATCTACTCCTGTTTCTGGATTTAAGATTTCATTAGCTCCATTAGGAACACAAATACGTATGCCAATAGCGCTGTTTCATTCAGAGCAACTGATGGTTTATCCCCCCAATCAGCTAACAGGCTTTAATCCTGGCCTCAGATTCAACATGCTGAGCATATGATCCAAGCAGCATACATTTTTCTGGATTCTGCCTTTTCCCATAAGTATCCTTCCCATGTTCTTGACTGTATAGCCCGATGAGAGGTTTGGAGTTGGAGCTTCAGAAATATGTCCAGTGTGAACTGTGCATGTACACTCTCTCCCTACTTGGCATCTGTTCTAGTTTGGGTCTGACATATGCGTCCCCCCCCCCCCAAAGCTCCTACATTGAAGCCTTGATCTCCAGTGCATTTGTGTTCAGAGAGGGGCTTAATGCAAAGTGATAGGATCACGGGGACTTTGACTTCATGAGTGGATCGACTCATTGATGAATTTATAACTTAAAAGGTGATGGTGAGTCAAGTTCTCTCTCTTGCTTCCTTTGCTTCCTGTTCAGCATCAGGTAAACAATGTGTCAACCACATGCTCCTGCTGCCATGAAGTTCTGCTTCATGACTGGCCAACCATGAATGGAACCCTTTGAAGCCCAAGAAGCACAGGACAACCGTCCTCCTCTCAAGTCCTTATCCTTGGGGGATGGATTAGACAGTAAGTGCCTGACTTCATAACCTCACTACTCTGCTTTTTTCCCTTGAGAAGTTTCTGGATGTGTTCTGTGAGTTTTCTCAACAAAGATACAGATGAGATGTACATTTCCTAAGCATTTACCGTGTGGAAGGTGTGGGCCTCCCAGGTGTGTGAAGGTAGGGGCTGGTGGGATTCGTGTCAGCATAGTAACTATTCTACCCAAGGCAATGGCTGATGCAGGGGAAAGGACCGTTTTGGTGCTTTCAGTCCCTTGTCAGTTGGCCCTGTGACCTTCGGGTCTGTGGTAAGTCTCAATACTACAACTAGAATACTGGGTTTGGTTTGTCTAATGACCAGAAACGAAAGAGGGATTGAGGTCCTTACATCCTTTTCAAGGGCACATTCCCAATAGCCTAACACTCTTCCATTAGATGCCATGTCCTCAAGGTCCTACCACCTCCTCTCCAGGCTAGAGACCACATTTTAATGCGTGAATCTTGGAGGACATTCAGATTCAAATAGCAGCCATGGCCTGCCAGCACCCTACTTGCAAATAAAGCAAACGACTAAGTTGAGGTGAGAGAAAAGGGAGCTCACAGCAAGTAAAGGTGGGATTTGAACACACAATGTTCACGCTACAGAGCTCACTTCACCAAAATGTTTCTCAGCAAAAATGACTATGTACCTACCTATTGCATCTTCATTGTTCTGCCTGTCTCTCCCATTTCCCGGACCAAAATTTATATTCCACAGGGGTAGCAACCAAGTCTCCGTTGTCTACAGAAATAACTCCTGTAGGTCTAAAAATTAATAGCCAATCAGAGCAGCCACTTTGCTGCTATGTGGACTTCGTCTCCTACCGCAGCCAGCTTCCTGCCTCTACTCACTCCCTTCACACCCAGGAAATGTGAAACTTGGAGCCAACAAAAGCTGCTTCTCTCAATCCACTCTGCTGTTGTAATAACAAACCATAAAATTAACTAAATTTCACCACAGTGTAATGTGCTGCATAAAAGCTGTGGCAATGTGTCTGCAGGGCAAATGGGGGGCTCCATAGAAATCCGTTTCTCTTTATGGCAGGGCCGACACTGCACAGTTTCTCCCCTAGAAAGATGGGGGGGGGGGAGGGGAGCGTCACATGAGCAAAATCAGAATAGATATACTTCAGCTACCTGTTTTGAACATATGTGCGGTGGGCTGATGGGCAAATCAAATCTTACAGGAGTGTTGTACACAGGGTCAGGCACATATCCCCTGCAGTGGTAGTACCTACAACCGTATATGCGAATGCTTACATACCTGTGCAGAATCATAAAAAAAAAAAAAAAAAGGTACAGCTATAGCTGGGTTGGACACATTCACTCTTGCTCAGCACTGGTGCTCACAGGGTTATTAGACAGGCATGGAGATAGACTCTTCTCTCTTTGCATGCTTTTTTTTTCCACCAGTAGCTACTACATCACAGCCCTCTGCCATCAACCAATAAACCCCAGTTATAGCAAGCTTAAACTATATCGTAGAAGCAATAGTTTAAAATCTGGAACACTCTCTGCCTGACCTAACTCTAAGAAAGAAGCCATCCAAAATGACACAAGCAGCTGCCATGCCCAAGTGAACAGGAAGTAATCAGCTCGAAGGAATATGAAGCTCTGCTGTGAGAGTGTGTCTAGGCTGGGCAAAAAAAATGTCCCTTGCTCACTAACTGGGTTTTTTCTTCACATTGGGAGAGAAGCGTTGTGTGTGGTGGTGGCAGGGCAAGAAGTCATTTCCGGCAGCTGGGCACATCTGGCTCATTGCACTGACCCTTGCAGTTCCCATAACTACCAAGCCCACAAGGCAAAGCAAGGATGTTCTCCTGATTGTCAGTTCGAAGTCCTTCCCAGAGGAGCAAGCTAAGCCTGGTAATTCTTGTGCCGAGGGGAAACAGCTGCTCATCACATAGACACTGTAGAAACCTGTTATTTACGTCTGGAACTAGCTGCCTCTCAAATCCATGGCCACTTCCACACTCACAGAAGCCATGTTCCCAGCTGTGTACTTCAGTGAGGGCATGGTCTTCTGATGTCAGCTTCAGAAAGGATTGTGGGATGGAGGTCTGTGTATATCTTGGAGAGAAAACTGGACTAAGAGCAAGGAGACCCGGGTCTATTCTGCCTCTGTGGCCAGCATGGGCAACAGAACAGTGAGCACAAAATTCCCCTCAGTCCCTAATGGAGACAGTGACACTTTTGTGGGTCACTGAGGCTCCTCTAAACTCTTACCACTCCAAGGTGGCTTCAGATGCCTTTGAGACTGAATATGAATGCCAACTCAATTCATTTCTTTTCTTTTCTTTCCTTCCTTGTAGGGGTAATCTCTTGTGTATGGAAGCATCAAGTTATCAGAGCCAGTCAACTACGAAGGCTAGCTAAAACATGGTGTTTTATGTTTTTCATGACATGAGCTGTTCCATGCTTTCAGGACAAATTGTCTTTCAAATGCTGCCAGCAGAGTAATTACACAGATACTTACGCAATGATTATCTGACATCCTCACCCTCGCCATAGGAGGATGTTCTATAGATAGCCATACAATCTCCTAGTCTAGCCTGGAATGTCTCTTAAGAGTAACAATGCTTAGCATTCAGTCAATAATTGCTTAGTGACCACACTGCAAATATCAGAGGGTGACAAGAGTCTGGCTCATGGAGACATACAATGGAGTAAGACACAGGGTCTGTCTTCAAATAAAAATGGAAAGCGATGGTCCAGCTGCCCATTTTGCTCATCCAACACTAGACGGACAAAGAAAGAGCCATTTTCTCCCTGAGAAGGCATGTCATAAAGTCACATTCAGATGTCGAGTTCGGTAGATGGACAATAACCAGGGTAGGGTGGCTGATAAAACTGCCAGCAAGATGGCTCCAGCTACCTGGCACTGTTCTCTATGACAGCACCTTTCAGGGATACGGAAGATGGCAGAAGATAAATGGAGGCCTACAGATATGTTTGTGATGAGAGGCTCCACCACGCCATCCTTGCAATGGGCTCAGATGATCTCTTGGTGAAGGGATGCAGTGGTATTCTTGTATCTGGTCCTTTCAAAGACCAGATAAAGTGAAGCCTGGTGAAGAAAGGGCAGCATGTGGAACATAGAATGCCAAGAGCTCTACCCCCCCTCCCCCACCTCTGAGGATAGTCACATAGTGTTTGGCCAGATTACAGGTTCAACTTCCTCTCTCCTGATAACGGGGTTCTTGGAATTCCTCTTTATGTAAATGAAGCATTCCCAGACCTCCACCCTAGCCAATAGCTTATATCTACCTTGGCATTTCCTACCCAATCCCCAAGACCCATATGGCCCTTGTTCACCCTGAATAAAGTTGAGCTGTCTGGTTAAAGATGATACTGGAAGTCAATCTATCTGTCAGTATTCACACCGATACTCTTCCCTCAGCCCCCATCCCTTTGTCCTTGAGGGCCAATAGCCAACAGCTCCCGGGGAGAAGGGAGGGTCACACTCGCCTGGGTTTCCTTACTCTTGTCCCCACAACAGACAGACCCATGGATTTAGCATCCCCACAAGACAGCTCTGCTCAATAGAGAAAAGCAGAAAAGAGGGCATAGAAACCACTGGGGAGCAATAAAAGGCACAGAAAAAGGAGCATCACCCTCAAGTCCCGTTTTCTGCCACCAAGCTCATTCTGTTGATTCCACAGAGATGTGCAGAGACAGGAGACGCAGGCTGGAAGATGGCTAGAGTCTCAAACTTACGCTAGGCCACAGCCCTGGGGAGTTAGGAAGTCTGAGGTCTCCCATCAGATCTGAGTTGTATCAGAAGGCAACCAAGCATGTTTTATAAGCATTGGACAATTCCTTGGAAGAACAAGGGGATAAATAGCAGCAGAAAGTTTTCTCCAGTCCTTGGGCCTTGCAGCCTTTAACACGCCACATTTCATCTAAACTAAGGCACCAATTGTACACCACGCTGTAATTGTATGTACTACTAAAAAAGAAAGAAAAAAAAAGCAAAAAACAAACAAAAAAAAAAACACTAGCAATTAAGTATGACAATGCATTGATTGTAAGATGCACTCAGTTTCAGAGATGTTAAAAATGGGAGGAAAAAAAAAAAAACGCGTATTTCAGAATTGCTAAAATATAGTCAAACCTGTATCTTTTACAACAGGATTCGAGTCCTTTGCAGAATGGACCTGATTGATGTCTCCACCTTCTCTCCTCTCTGCCCATGAGCCAGTGCTTCATTCAGCCAGCCCTATTGTTCCTCCCCCTACTCACTCACACCTTCTCCATCCACACATGAATCGAGGCTGTACCTTTTACCCAGAGTGTAAATAGACACCGCTCTCCATCTGGAAGCACCCCGTGTTTTGTTCTCTCTTCTGCATGGCCCTACCCTGCTCCTTTAGAGCATACTTCTGGGTATTTGGTGGGATATTGTTGTTTTGAAGCTTTTTCTTCTTTCAATATATTTTAAGTTTCTTGGGGAAGATGAAATAATAATTTAATATTATTAAGGTGAGAGATAATTGAATTTTACACACACACACACACACACACACACACACACACAGAGGCATGCATGCATGCATATATGACCAGGTGAGATACTGATAACCAATACTCAGTTGAAAACATCATAAGTGATAAAACAAAGAAACAAAGCAAGCATGTAACATACTGATCATCTTAGATAAGCCTAGCTTGGGTGTAGTTACTTTTCTCATCAGTGTGGCCAAAGCAACTAAAAGGAGGATGGATATATTCTACCTCATGGTTAAAAGCTAAAAGTCCATGATGCTAAAAGGCATGGCCTCTGGGAATGGCCTCTGTCTTTGTCTATGTCAGGAGATATGAGGTAGCTGGGTCACATCTTGGTAGATCAGGAAGTAGAAAGACACAGGCTCAGTAGAGCCAGGCTATATTCAGATTGAGCCTTGTCTTCACACCAGTGGACATAGGAACCATTTATCCCACATAGAGAATTGGTACTAATGCTATCTATTGAAGAAGGTGAGCTATGGATAATCACTTTGCTGAGTTCATTCAAGCTACTGACTGTATGACTTAGTCAAAATAGTACTCAGACACACTCTGGGAAACACCATCGTCCATTTTTAGATGCTTTGCGCCCAAGGGGCTTTAAGCATGGGCCCCATGCCAGGCATGAAGCAGCATGAACAAATCCATCGTCACGGTTTTCCTTTGGTGTGGAAACGGCTTTGTGGGGACCGTCCAGTCCAGCTCTGTTCCTTACCTGTCCTCCTCCCTGGAACGTCAACAAAATTGTCTCTGCCATGAAGAAATGTATGATTATAAGTAAAGCAAAAGCTTTGAGGCATTATGGAAAACTAAAGAAAAAGGAAACTAGACAAAAATAATAACATTGGATAAAAGTATGAATAACAAAGCAGATAATAATGAGAGAATTCACAAGCCACAGTAACACACTTATATTAGTCAAATAAAGAATCTAGGAATATAATGAGCTGCAAGCAGATTCATCTTGGTTGTAAAATAAGAAGTCTCTGTGATTATTGTTGTTCTTGTAAATTAAGCTGGGCTTAAAACCATGTTGTCGGCAAGTGTGTCTTTTAATCCATTTGAAATCATTACCCCAAAGCAGAGTTCTGTCTTTTGTTTCTCTAACTCAGGGTGATCAGATTTAACACTGAGTTGTGCAGGTAGCCGCTGAGTCGTGTACAGGGCTCAAGAAGAGCTGTCCAAGCCTGGCTGGATAGGCAAATACTTCCCTGGGATGTTCCTGAGGGAATGCAGGCATCTGGCAGATGTCCCTCTCAAGGACCACATCCTTGGAAAATGTCAAGAAAGCAGTTTTCAAAGATGTCCTATAGAAAACCAAAAAGACTGACTATATAAACACTGATCCTTGGGATTGACCTGGAGGACTGCAAGTGACCCTATGACACAGTGGGCACCAGTGGCTCCCAGGGCACTGTTCACAATGGCTAAGTATGGAGCCAATGGAGGCATCTACCACAGGAACAGTGGAGAAAGCATGGTGAAGTCCCTCAGTCATAACAAGGATAAAGCTATGTTGTTTGAAGGAAAATGAAAATAAATGGAAATAATATTTAACAAATTAAGCCAGTCTCAAAAACATAAATACTGCATGCTTTCTTTTCTTTGTGGCCCATAGAATTTACATAGGCATGTAAGACTACATCTGCATGTGTAGAGTGAAAGTAGGATCAAAACTATCTAGGGAACCGAAGGAGGGAGAAGGAGAAGATGGTAGGTTGAGCAGGAAATGCACTTATACACTTGTATAAAAATGTCCTGTGTCAATGAAAAAAACAAACAAACAAACAAATACAAAAATTGTGATGTTGCAAGCTTGTGTGTGTCTGTGTGTGTGTGTGTGTGTGTGTGTGTGCATGCGCATTGTATTTCTCTCTGTATAAATACAACACACTCAGTCTACATAATGTTGTGTAACTGCTTTCAGGACATGATCTTAAGACCTATGTAGCCTGAGCTAGCCCTGAGCTTCTGATCCTCCTGCTTTACTTCTTGAATATCTGGGTTTATAAGCCTACACCACCAGGCCCATCTGGAAAGTTCTTTCGGTGTGGACTAGTTCATAATAAGTATGTGCGTTTTCTGAGTGAGCTTTCTGAAGTTCTCACTTGACAGTGGAAACGAGACTTCTCCAATCCTTGTAGTCGTGAAAGAGAGACTCAGAAAAGGGTAAACCATGGGCCAAGCTGTTCAGTGACGTGCACAGGCAGATGAATCATCTAGACTCACAAATGCCACCCCACGCTCCTCATTGTCACACCCAATGCCACTATGAATGGCTATGTCTTCTCTAATGACACTGTGGTTCTTGTCTCAGGCAGAAGAACAGGTGGGATGCCATCTTGAAAGCCATGTTCTTGCCATGGGAGACAGGTTTTCTTCTCTGAGCTCATCCTAACAGTGTGAGAGGCACAGAAGACAGACTATTAATAGGCTACAGGAATATCATGTCAGAGGTTTTGCCTCATACCCCTTGGCTCTTGTGGAGGCTGCTGTCTGCCACTGTGTGCCCCAGAGAATCACTTTCTATATGTGCCATGGTATGGTAAAGCTCTGTTACTTTTTATGGAACTAAGACTTCAAAAAACTTAGTTTCCTGTAGACAAGAGACCAGCACAGTGAAGGAATGACTACCTTAGCATCTCACCCCATCACGAACCATGAAGAATGTCCCATTCCATAGTGCAGATGTACCTGAAGTAGTCAACCCTTGCCCCTGTTGAATGAGAGTCTAGTGTGCTGCTTCCTCTGTGTTTAGCTGTCTCCCAATCCTCTCCCTTAGCTGTCCTATTAACTGCATGGTGGTTGCATGTGGATCCCCAGAAGCTGCCAATCAAAACAGATTCTATTTTTACTTCTGTTCTCAAAGTGTGGTCATCTCATTTCTCAGCATTGGGATTTAATGGAGTGACAAGGAAGAGATGGGTTGAGGTGTTGCTTGCCAATATAAGAAGGGGCAGTGCCAACTCCATGGTATGCAGACATCCTGGGTTGAAAGCCACACCACGAGATGAGGAGATCTACCATCCTAAAAGGGGAAATGATGTCTGCTCTAAACTAGTTGGATTGTTTGTGCCTTCTGGAACATTCTACCTCAGTGTTCTCACTACAAATGTGTAGACAATAAATATCCATCCAACCAAAATAGGCATGAACGGCTGACGGAGACAATGTGATGAATGAGTAAGTGGCTGAGCAAGTACAAACCTATATATCTACATTTGGGGGTGGGTCTTTAAAAATCACTCTTTTGGGGGATAGGTGTGAAAGTCGAGAGTCACGTGAGCAGAGTATTTAATAGTCAACAAAATCCAAACAGTAAGTCTAAACTGTTGACACATTAAGGGTGGCTATTTGGTAAATACCAACACCCCCAACGTGCCCAGTGCTACTTTGCATTGGTTAACTGACTCAAGTACTAAGCCAGCACTCCAAAGATCATCATTAATTCCAGTACATGAACAATTGAAAAAAAAAAAATCTATCCGAGAAACAAAGAGCTACAACAATTTATACATTCACAGTGCTTGTTATACATGCATTAAACATTAACGTTTTGCTCCTGCTTATTTCTTAAGGGCAAGAAATCTCAAGTACACCCAGTGCGTTGAGCTCTCCCACAGAACGATATGCAATACCCCCCCCCCATGGTAGTAACAGTCACCATGCCTGCGGTGTTGAACCCAATGAAAAGAATGAACAACTGAGTTGAGGAAAGTGTCTGTCAGAATATTGGAGAAGGAAATGATGTAACCCGTGGACCCACCACCCAGGTCAGGTGAGCTGACTCCTCTGGGAACCCCATAGATCTGTCCCCTAAATCTTCTGGCTGAACCAGCCAAATCCCAGTGGGAACATTCTTCAATAACCATGGCTACAGGAAGCTGCTGGCAGGGTCCCAGAGGCTCCAAGAGTCTCACCCCAAGAGGAACTCTGCAGGCAGTGCCAGAATAGCCCCAACCTCACAGGAGAGCCCAGCTGGGCCATAAATTGTACTGATGAAGATAAAGACACACATTTTCTCTTGGCTCAAAGGACTTTAGCATGGCACATTTACCCTCTGCTCTGCCAGGCGAGTGGACTGTGTTCATGGTTTCTTTTCCCAGTACTTTTTCTCTTCTCCTACTTAGCCCCTTTTCCTCCCTTTCCCATCTGCTACAGGAGCTCTAAGGCCCCCATCACTCTTGGTCAACAGGGTTGCTACAGCGGGCTGTTTGTTGGGGTGACCTTGAAATGACCTTCCATCTGAATCTTGCCTCGGTGCGGAGTAACGCTTGTTCCCATGGGTAGCTGAAGACTCATGAGAAGCACTCAAGTTTAATACAGCAGATTCTGGCGTGGGTATGATTACTGGCTACTGTGTGACTTTGGCCAAGTTGTTTGACAGCTCTGAGCATCACAAAATAATGCTGACTTTAGAGGACAGGGGAAAGGCTGAATGAGATATCTCAGTGCTTTCATGAAATTCAGATGTCCAGGGACAGAGAAACAACAAAAAAGTGATTCACAAGGTCAGTCATAGAAGAACTAGAGATAACCTATGTCCCTAGTCCCATACCATGGCTATGTCTGTCTTTCTACAGAGAGAATTCTGTAACTAGAATTTGTGGGGAAGATCTGCTTTCCAAACCCTTGGCAGAGCTGTCAGGAAGCTGAGACTCTTTCCCTTTTGGGTCACTAGATTGGAACCCATCTCATTCCTTACACACTATAAGAAGTGTACACTGTCCTACGTTTTCACTTTGTACCTCAGTGTTTCTGACCTGCTCATGGTAGCGGGCTCAGGCAGCCCTTTCTACCTGTATTACAGAAGAAACTGTCCAAAGTATTTTGAGATTGTTGGAGATCTCTTCTGGGTAAATTATTCACACACACACATACACACACCACGAACTCACTCACATACACACACATTCACTCTCATACAGACAGAATACATCCATACATACTCACACTCATGCACATACATACACACACACTCACACACACTCATATACAGACACACATATACTCACACACACTCACACATACAAAAACACATACACATGCTCACACATACACACATATACGTATACCCTCACACACACAAACATACACACATATACACATACTCACACACATTTGAACACTCACACCACACATGCATACACACATGCATATGCATGTGCACACACAAATATACACACTCACACACATTCACACACACTTGTGTTCACACAAGCACATGCACATGTGAGTGCACACACACACATGCAGAGTTTCCTAGAAATGTGGATGAGTGTAAGCTCCTAGAGGCAGTGGCTCAGCTGAGGTTCCGGCAGACATTATTGATGTGATTGTATCCAGAGTGTTGAATGAAAAGGTGAGGCATCCTTGACAGTGATATCACTAGGCAGAAAGATTTGATCAGCAGTAAGAAGATGACATTAAAAGGAAAGGGCAGAGAAAGAAAACTGGCTCCCTTTGTGAGCTTGGAAAACATGATAAAATAGAAATAACATGGATGCTACCCAGGTTCCAGCTTTTCTTTTTATTCCGATTACCACTTGAGATAATTAGCTAGTACAACAAGCCAAATCGAAAACCACCTGGACTTTTTGCTCAATCACTCTCCCCCTCCCCCCATCCCTGTGGAACAACCTGGATTAAATGACATTAAAGCCCTCTGCTGAAACCCCCAACCCCCCATGAAAAAAGGAAATACAGCTCAAAGGCAGACTCCTCTTCCTTGTTGAGCCCAGAGAGGTTGCTGCGAAAAGCTTAAAGGCCGGTGTGTGTGGAGGGAAGCTGGGATGCATCTCCATGACAACCGCCCAGGCCAAGGCCAGTTTCATCACCTGGAAACTGGAAACAAGATACAAAGGGAGGGGCATATGTTGGGAAGTTTGGAGTCTCACAAGCATGAACCTGCTCAAGTTCAGGTAGAAGCTGTACCTGACACGGACTGAGAGAAGAGCAAACAACGGTCCCAGAGCAGTGTCCAAGGAATCAACCAAATCAAGGAAGCAGGAATTCTGGAGACAAGATTTTGCTCTCCAGACAGCCATTCAAGATGGCCAGGTAGGAAATATTAAACTCAACAATGAGCCTATTACCCATGGGACAGGGGCAGTATGTCTTCTAGTCTTCAGACGTCATGGGATGACTAGCAAGGGAGAGGAGAGTTGCCCAGAATGACAATGGCAGTGGCAGAGCTCGGACTCCACCCTACACTTCCTTATTCAACCTGGAAACATCTTACCATTTTGGGCTGACTCCATCTCCTTTCCCAGGAAGCACCTGTTCTTGGGAGACATGGCCATCTACAGCATTTCCCACATGCTCATCTTAACTCAGTTTCCCCTGTAGAGAGCCATGGACAGAAGACAAGTGACACTAGAATTTGAGATGGGTAAAAGATGAACTGGAAGGGGAACAGGTCTCACTTGCCTCCGTGCTTTTCCTTGGGATGGTAGTGGGGGAGGGGGACTCTACTGAGTGGGTGTTCTATATAAGTCTTTCCTTCTTCCTTACCTTGCTCATCGGCCCAGTGCATGGGAGAATGTGACAGAGCCAATGTTAACACTCGCTAACTGTAGACTGTTGTTCTTATCCATCACTTTCTCTGGCTTCTGTATAAGAACCAGCCAACTGACTGCTATTGTTGACCAGGACAGCTTATTTTGTCAAACACTTGGTCTCCAGCTGGCAGTGCTGCTGGGAGGGTATAGCACCTTTGGGAGGTGGGAGAAACTAGAGGAAGCAGGGAGTGTCTTCAAAGGTGATGCCCAGTACTTATTCCTTCCTTACTCTCCTTCCCACCCTCCTATGAAGTAGAGAATATCCCTTACCACAATATTCTGCCGAAGGGGCCAAACCACAGCCACTGAACCCTCTGAAAGCATGAGCAAAGTGAATCCTTCTCCCTTCAATTTGTTTACTTAGGTATGTGGGTCACAGCTATGTGCAAGTATGTAGACACTCATCTCCCAAGGTCAAGCACATAGCTCTGAGGTGCCACTTGCATTTCTGCCACTCTGGTCCAAGGGCATGACTCACAGATCCAACCATACAAGAGTGAGTGGATGGCTGAAGGCAAGCTAACCTATTCTTCATTCTAACTGGCTCAGTACTTCCCAACTCTTTTCAAACCATAACACACTAGAAAAAAAAACACTAATGTTTGTATAATGCCAACATAAACTGAAGAGATTGTTTACTGTTGCAGGCAAGTGGTTCCAAGCTGCCCCTCGCTCCTGCTAGAGGCTCCCAGGGATGCAGGGATCAGTATCTTTGTGCTGTGGTCAAGAGACAAGAAAAGAAAGGACAGCTCAAAACTATGAAGGACATAGCTATAACCTCTAAAGCTAGGGAAACTCAGGACACTAATTAGTTTAAGGATTTTGATTCTAGGTAACCCTGGAGACAAGATGGATAAAATACCCTGTAGATGGAGCCAATAGAAGCCTTGCTCTGGCCCTGGAGGCGGAGCTATCATCTTAAATCTAATTGCTATAGGAGAAAGGCAGAATGCTGGATAGGAAACACTCATTGGTCCCACCACAAACAGAATGGATGGGGCCATGATTCCTAATGGAAAGACTATTCTCTGACCCTCATCATAGGCCTTCCCTAGCACGCCCTTGGTTTGCTCATCTTTAACAGAGTCTTTCAGCTTCCAAGCCTAAATGATCTGCTGAGGGCTACACTGGCCACCTCCTCATGCTGTCACAATGAGGGACCAAACATTTGAGCATTTCTTGAGAGCTTTTTCAAAATAAATAAATAAATAAAGGAGTTACTTAGCTCTTCCCTCCCTCTCTCTTAACAGCATCTTTCAACCCAGGAGCTGCCAGAGAAGTTAGAAGCCTCGGCTATGTATAGAAACCCCATCACTCTCTACTGAAATAGAGAGGAGTGGTAACGCCCCCACAGCACTTAGGGAGAGAGGGGAAAGAAACCCAATCCAGCCAAAACATGGCATGAGGGGATGGGGTCCTGTGCTGCCTGGCATGTGCAGGGGAGTGCAGGGAGGGCAGCTGAGGTGGGTAGGGCCAGGAATTGCTGTGTGTGTGTGTGTGTGTGTGTGAGAGAGAGAGAGAGAGACAGAGACAGAGACAGAGACAGAGACAGAGAGACAGAGAGACAGAGACAGAGAGACAGAGACAGAGAGACAGAGACAGAGACAGAGACAGCGTGAGTGTGTGTGCACGATCATGAGCTTACACACGAGTGGTGGAAGGATCTGCCCTGCCTCTGGGCATCTCATTCACACCCCTAGATGTACTTTATCACATTTGGAAAGGACTTTGGGGACAGGAAATTTGATGAATTCCCATTGCAATGTTTCACGACCCTGACAGCAAAAAAGCTGTACCTAATAACCAAGCTCCAGGCGGCTTCCCACAGTTCCAGTGGCCTTTCCTTGTGAAGTCCTTCATCGAGCTGGGAACAGCTGGTCACCATCCTCCTCCTAATAACCCTCTTACACTGAAAATGGCTATTAGGTCACTCCTCATCCTCTGCTTCTCCTTGGGGTGGGGGCTGAAGCAGAGCTCTGATTTCTTTATCTTGGCATGAAAAGCCTTTTTCCTTTGCACTGGGACAATCCATCATCAGCAGCCCCTCCCCTTTCTTTTTAAAATTATGATCTTTCTTCTGACATGGTAGCGAAATTAGCAGAGTGTATATACATAGCATTCTGGCCCACTGTCTCATTTCGATGGGGGCATACTAATCAGGGAATTGTGAGAGGAAGGCAGAAAACACATGCTGGATGCTACCAAGATTTCTCAGTGAATCTCCTCAGAGAACAGAACTCATCCTCAGTTTCACCCTTCCAAATCATGTTAGCAAGAGGTTTGAATTCAGATCTAGTTGTTTATAAACTCACAGACCAGTTTGGATCAACAGTATATCAGGCCCATTCAGGAAATGCAAATCAAAGCCCTGATGAGATTCCATTACACACCTGCTGGGGTGGTCACAATAAAAGTTGGGTTGTGACAAGTATTGACGCAGAAGTTGAGAAATCAAGACCTTCCCGCATTGCTGGTATGCATATCAATAATGTACCTGCTTTGCAAACAGTCAGAGTCTTCCTCAAATGGGCAGATAAATGACCCCACAATGCTACCCTTATGTCTGTAACTGTAAGGAATGAATTACAGCTCACGTATGTAACTGTTCCCAGCAGCATCGTTTATCACATGCTCAAAGTAGAAGTGATACAGCAGTCAAGTCAGGTATGGTGGTATGTGCCTGTAATCCAAGCACTTGTGAGACAGAGGCAGGATCATTCAAGGCGAGTATGGCTACTTAGTGAGTTGGAGGCCAGCCTGGGCTGTGTGAGACACTGTCAAAAAATTTAAAGGTCCAAACTACCCAAAAGTCCATCAGTGAGGAGTAGATATGTAGAAGTAGTATAGTCCCATAATGGAATATTGCTGACAATAAAAAGCATGCTGAGATATATGTGGATGGACTTCAGTAACAATGCTGAATGAAATAAGGCAGACATGAAAGACCACATATTATATAATTCCACTGGCATACAATGTCCAGACAGACACGCCTAACCAAAGAGGATCGGTAGCTGCTTAGAGCTAGGAGGCATGGTAAGTTGGAGGGTGGTGGTGAAAGGGTATGGAGTTCACTTTTAGATTAATAAAAATATTCTAAAATTGAATTTGGTAATGGCTGTACAATTCTGTAAATGTATGAAAGCTGTTGAACTATAAAAGCCATTGAACACTGTCTTCAAATGGATGAATTATATGACATATGAATTATATTTCATTAACGTTTTGGAAAAAACACACTGAATAGCAAAACTCTGTTTTGGAAGTGTTAAGAATCCTTGGTTCAAGGCTGAGCCACAGATAAATCCCAGGATCAATCTCTATAATGTTCTCAAAGTTTATCTGTGGCCAGACATCCTGAAGTCTGCCATGGTGGGCCACTAAAAATGTGAATGCCCACTGCTCCCACTAGTCAGGATAGTAAGAGCCAAGGTCTACAAAGAAGGGACTGGTGAGGCCCCTCATCCAGGGAGTAAACCCAAGAAATATGTCCTCCATCCACAGTCTTATTTCCAGTGGGAGGCAGGAAACATAGAGGATACATCTTGTCCAGGTACGGCATGAGTCAAATGTAGGACCAAGCAAAGGGCCTGGAGGGCTTGCCCTAGGCCAGACCCACATTCCCTCGGGTAGCAGGAACATGAGGCTGTCTGATGGAAGCCTGACGGGGAAAGGGGTACCCATCTCGCCTTTGTTCCTCTGTGCTCAGTCACTCCAGAAAGCTCCAGAGAAAGAAAAAGAGGAACCAAAGAAAGAAAAGAAGAAAAGAGCATTGGAAAATAAAAGGGGGCCAATTCCCTCTTATTAAGCCTGTTATTGGGCTGCGAATCAAATTAAACCACAGGGCTTTCCACTCGCAGAGTGCTATTTTAAGCCTTATTAGACTATATTAGGATTGGCATACATTTCCACTGACATAATATTGGCCTTTAATTGGATTTAAGGGCAAGGAGGCTGCATTCAGATGGAGTAGGGCCCTGCAAGGAGAAATTTGGTATTCCTCTCACAACATCCCCACTTTCCCTGCTGGCCACCATCCGAGGGTCGAAGCAGGCCTCTAACCCATTCAGACTCTAAACAGCAGCCTTCTTTCTCCTCCTCTAATAGGCTGTCCTAGAGCAGGACCCTCTCATACATATATGTGCCCATTGCTGCCTGGCAGATGCCTCACTTGGTAGCCATGGAAGCTGCTGACCTATAGGTACCAACCAGGCTGTGTAGTGGGCTTCAGACTGTGAGTAGAGCTCTAGGAAAAGAGGCCTCCCTCACCTCTTTGGCTGCTAGGCAACTGCAGATAGAGCCACTGACTGTTTGCAGATGGCTGGGCCTTCTGATGAGGCCATGATGAAGAGGAGGATTTGGAGCTAGAAATACTAGACCTCGGTCTTTGAACCCCAAAATGACCCATGGGGCAGGTGGAATCTGAATAGGAAATGAACACAGAAAAGAGTTTTTCTACCATGGGAAGCTCTGCATTCATTGGGCAGGCAGCAGGTAGCTCTCCCTTGTAGTGTTGCCACTGATATAACCAGGGATAGATAACCTTGACCTTCTGATCCTCTACATTTACCTCCTGAGCTCAGGGATTACAGGTCCACAATGACGTCACCAAGTCTAGCTTTCTGCAGTAGTTGAGATCAAAGGCAAGTCTTCTATCAACGGAGCTGGTCCTAACCTTGGCTGGACTTACTCTGACCTCTCCTCAGACAAAAGAGAAATGCTCCAGGCAGGGGTATAATGGTCTAGCCTAGGACCCTGCAGGGATCCCCATTCATCTCCCACCTACCAGAGTTTCCCTTTCCTCCTCTCTAAAGTAGGGTTAAATTGTCCCTTCCTCCTTCAGAATGTTCCGGAAGCTAACGGCAAGAACACAGATAAAAGGATGCGTCTGAGCTTAATAGACTTCAAACCTTCCCCTCTTTCCTTTGTTTTTCCAAGCTTCAAATAGTTCTACTAAAAGGCACCATCACGGCGACAGACGTCACCAACCAAGTATGTTACAAAATAATGTTGAGATGGGAAAAATCTTGGTACAGAGACAAGGATGTATGAAATATCGCTTCCCAAAATATTGCTCAAACATGAGAAAAACACACAAAATTCCTCAAGAATTTTCACTAATACATGTGAACAGCGCCCATTCCCACTTGCCAAGACTCTTCTTGGCTATACTTTGATGTCTTCAATTTCCACACTTGTTTTCAACTCGTCTGCCAGAGCCATGTGCTTGTTTATTTTTTACTACATTTTTATGACGTTTCTGCTCTAGCAATAAGTTTTGCATTATTAGTTTTATCAAATAACAGAATGTCTGGTTGGCTGGCGGAGGTTTACTGGCCCGATTTTTATGGCCCCAGCCCAGAACACTTTCTGTGATCGCTTTCTGAGTAGTTCTCAGACCCGTTCTTAAGTATGTGCTTCTGCCTGTATTAAATCACATCTGAGGGCTAATTGTTATGGTATAAACTTAGCATCAGTGTGGTGCCAATTGCTGTAATCTTATCATTATTACTTAATCACAGGCTTGCTTGCTCTGTTCTATGCAGCACAGCATCCACATGTTGGGGAAGGTTGCTTGTAAATCTAATATTTATAAACAATGTCTTTTTTTATAGTCACTGGGACCTTTGTGTTGGACGCACCTATTATCACATCTTACGATGCCTGTGTGGCAAGTTTAGGTTAGGTAATATTCTGACACTGGAAGAAACTAAAACAGAAGGAAATCAGAGTAATGTGATTACAGGTTGTAATTTGCAGCTTCCTCTTCCCCAGTTACTTGATAAATGTCTAAGAAAAAGTTGCTTCTGTCTTTGAGAGAAAGCACGCACTCTTCCATGTATAAAGGGGGGGAAACTAAGGCAGTGGTCCAGGGAGGACCTTCTTGCCTAGTCATGAGAGGAGGTAGCAGTTGTCCTGTTGCCTGAGGGGGAAGGCCCTCTTAGCCTGGCATTCACCAAGTCTGGAGAGCTTCTAGGGAGCTTTGCAACCCCTCCAAGTGTCTGCTCTTTTCAAGTCAGATCTGGTTCCCTCATGGAGCCTGAGCCCAGGGGATTTTTTTTTTTTCCTCTCTCTCTTTCTTTCCCCCACCTCCAACAGATGTCCTCAATGCAGACTGACCCCCAGAGAGTTCCACATCAGTAAGAGTGGGACCTCCTGGAATGTTCCCCCAAGGGGACATCAAACGAGCAACTGTCCTGGTGGGTTTGAATTAATGGCATCTGAATCATTACAGACAAGAGTTGAGTCGTGCTTGCCTGGAGCAGGGGGAAAGGAAAGCACCAGGCCACTTTACTAAGGAATGGGCTGGAATCCACACACACGGATCACACTGCTGATTTATCCAGGGCGAGTAGTGATTTGAAACTCACTGGGGTTGAAAAATCTTTCAAGGGCTCAGTTATCTGGAGCCAACATGTTGTTCTCCGGTCTCATAGCCACAGCAACTATGCCACTACAGCTCTTCTTTGCCCCACCAGGGAAAACAATATTCCCATGGCAGAGGGTGGTAGTCTGGAGCCTTTGATAAAAATAACTTTTTGTCATAATGCATTGTCGTCATGCTAGTGCTGTTGAGCACTCACACACGTAAGTTACTGAAATAGGGGCAGTGACATGGCCAATGATCCCTGGATGCCTGAACACATGTGCGTGTGTGTCCTAACATACCCCTGCCCTGCAGATGTTGTTGTTAATCTGGACAAGGAAGGCTTTCAGAGAGGGATGACTGTCTTCAAAAAAAGGAAGATGTCCCAGCTCCTCCTTCTGCTTACCAACCGGCATGTACAGATGTGGCAAAGGCAGAGAAGCAGACAAGGAATCGTGAGCACACAAAGACCCTCTTGCAGGCACCTTAACTGACAGTACCAGGGAAGTGTGAAGAAGGTGCCCGTAGCCCTCTGCAACACCTGCATACCTGCAGGATACAGGGGTCTTTGAGCAGCTTTGAAATTTGGTTGGCACAAAGTTCAGGATATATACGCATCCCTTTGCAGCACACGGTCCAAGGGCAATCCAACAGGCAAGCAGGTCTTCCTTTGAGGGAAACTCCTTCTGTTATAGGAGGCTCTGGTGGCAGGTAAGACCAAGCAGCCCTACTATGATGGCAAATGACTGTGTTCCCTCTCTTCTTGGCCATGGTACTCGGGACTCTTTGCTTTGACTCCCCAACCTTCCTATCTCCAGAAGATAAAGCCCATGGCAAGATAAGAAGAAACCACGTGGAACAGTTCAACACAGAAGGAGCTAACGTGGCCTACAAGAGATGCTGCTGTTTCCAGCTGCCCAAGTGACCCAAATGCCATATTGGTGCCAGTTGGCACCACAGCTACCCATCAGTCTAGGAGCCCTGGTGCCATCCCCTATAGATTCCTTTTGTGAGTATGACATTCTGATCAGTCACTGTTCCTTGCAATAGAAACTCTAACTGGTAAACCCCAAAGACAACTATTGTCAGATTTTATTACCCAGAATGGAGAGGTCACTGACTGGGAGGTAGAGAAACACCCATCACAGCCCCTATTTCCATCAACTGTCCAGTCAATGACACCATCCCTGCTTAACAGACTCCCCCTGATTCTATTAGCAGTTATCTAGCACTAAAGTGTGCCTGCCTCTACCTTATATCCAAGAGCTCCAGCCACAAGTGAGAAAACAAAGAGAACTTAGGGAAGATGAAGAGGAGAGAGATGGAGAGACTCTGAGACAGGCTCCATGGACATGGAGACACTTCTGATCTAGGGGAAGCTGAAGAAGGGAGAGATGTGGCATGGGATGTGTTTCTGGGAGAAGAGATGGCTTAGTTAAGTCCATGCTTAACAAAAGACCACAGGCTGGATAACTCCCACTTTGGGGTTGAGAAGTTCAAGATGGACAGGGTACATCTTGTATATATAGGATATCTGTCTGTCTGTCTGTCTGTCTGTCTGTCTGTCTGTCTGTCTGTCTGCTGAGAGACATGGGGAGAGAGAGAGGGAGAAAAACAATCTTACTTTTGTAGTAAAGCCACTCTTTCGATGATTAACAAAAAGTAGCCTACTTCCCTACCATGACATGAACCCATTCATGAAGACAGAGTCACCTCCCCAAGGTTTCTTAATACTGTTCTGATGGCATTTGAGTCATGACATGAGTTTTGGTGGGGACAGTCAATGCCCAGCTAAGAAGCTCTCCTTTGTTAAGTGGAAGACTTGATAGGAAGATGGTTATATGCCAAATGGTGAAGTAGACTTTAGAACAGGGGACACAATGAAGCTGCAGGCTGTGGATTCCCATATTGAGATGTAGGAGGGGCCCTAAGACAGGGGTACAAAGAGAGGGGTACCTGATACCTGATACTTTTTGTGCTGATGGAACTGGTATGTCACTTTAGAAAGGAGAACTGTAGCACTAGTAGCAAGTGAAGGTATTTTCATGCAGAATTCTGAAGCTCCAACAGAAAGGTAAAAAATTAAGAGGTTCAGATTCCTCCCAGATTATGCCTGCCGTGGCCTGTTGCTTCCACCCTAATGCTCAAATATGTATGCCAGGAGCTCAGACATGGCTGTTTGTGTAAATGGCAGAGTTGGGTTTATAGCAATTTAATCAGCGGCATTAATAATGTCACCTAAGCTTAATGATGCCAATTATAACCATGGTAAACATCGCCGAGCAGCTTATAAACAGTGATATTAAAGATGAACTTCCTGCATTCGGTCAACGCTGTTGTTAAGAAACAAAAGTGGAAGGTTTGTTCTTTAAATGTTCCTGTAGTCTTACGCTCTTTCAAAATGAAGAGCCCAGAAGCATCCTTGCAGGTAGAGTGGCTGTCTCTACCCATTTGTGGCTGCTTTGGTAATTTCCTAGGACAGACCTGAGTCCACTGATATTGGCTACCAAATAGAAGACTTGGGCACAAATATTACAGAGCAAGGCCACAGTTCGATGATCACCCTGAGCCAGCCAACATGGCTTCCATAGCACAAGCAAATTCTGAGAACTCGTGAAAGTGGAGCGGAATGGTCAAAGAGCAGAGCAAGAACATAGAAAAGCTTATTAGGCAAAGCAAAACACAATGGAATTGGAATTTAGTAAGGTTTTCTCCCTCTGTGTGTGTGTGTGGGGGGGGGTGTCTCATAAAACCTTCCTTCTCTGAGGACAAGAGGTAACAGAGCCAAAAATACCCCATCAAGGAGTCACATGACAGATCGATGAACACAGGGACACAAGGACTTCTGGAGAAAGTTGTGTCACCTGCTTACACTAAGATTTATCAAAGTAGAAAAATGACGGCTGTGAAGTAGCAACAAAATAATTTTGTGATTGGAGGTCACCATGCTGTGAGGAACTGTATTAAAGGGTCCCAGCATTAGGACGGTTGCAAGCCACCAAGCAGAGCTTGGCCCTCAGGGAGTCACCTGGGCGTTAGACAGTGTTCCTGGACAAAAGACCTCCATTGAGGTTCACGATGGAGGTGACAGGATATAAAGGGAAGTGGGGGGGGGAAGGGAGGCCTTTCTGCCTCCTTCTGCTGCTCACAAGGGTCTGCCTCATGGGAACATGCACTTGTCCTGGACATAGGAGGATTAGTTTCCACATTCTTAGTACACAGTGACCCCTGAACTCGTGCAAGAGCTTGACCCTGAGTCCAGGTCCACTAAGGAATCTTACAAGACCCAGATAGCAATATTCCTGCCTTAGAGTGTGGTGTCTGCCTGCCAGGCTCTCATAAAGACGGGATCAAGCTGAGCCTCTCTCATTTTCTCTGAGCTCATGTGGGGGCTCAGATGTTTCCCCAAGAAGAACTAAAGACCCTACCTCTCCCTCCTCATTCAATTTACAGGGAGCCAGCCAACCTTCTCTGCCTCCGTCACCGGTCTTTTCAGTTTTAACATCCCCAGCGACAGTGCGCTCTTCAGGGGGACTTTACTGCAGTGTTTGGAAATTGCATTGTGTGTTTTTATGGATTTGTGCGTACACCCGGTGGTCTTAGAACTCTGCAGGCAACTCTAATAAATAAATAACAGTGCCTGCCTGAGCCCAAGTTAAAGTGAAGGATTTTGTTAAGCCAAAGTCTGAGAAAGGAATTACAGGGAAACGTGTTACCAGAAGGCAGGAAGCAACTGGACACACAGCCCTCCGTTCGGGGAGAAAGACCACAGTACATTTTCTCCACACACACACTCGCACGCGTGCGCACACACCCCATGTAAGTGTAAGTGTGTCGCCGTGGAGATGAGGATTTGTGAACAAGATTCAAATTCCACTGCCACTATTGAATTGGTTTTAAAGTTTAAAACCAAGTCTTTCTGTGGCTGCATCCATGTGCCACCAGCCATCTGGAAGGGTACTGTGAAGTTATTTAATTATCCAGATATTTTGAAACACACAAATCCTTTTTTTTTCCTTCTATACTTTCAATTCAAGCCAGATGTGTGTCCTCTGTAGAAAGTGTCTGCCACTTGGGGTTTTCATCTGAAAATGAAAGGAGGTTGCCTAAGGGATACCCTTCCCCTGAGTGAGCAGTCCTGGGTCCGTGGCCTCTGTTCTGTGAGAAGAAGAAACAGCAGTGTGTGGTGTGTGTGTGTGTGTGTGTGTGTGTGTGTGTGTGTGTGTGTTTCCCTTGCCTACCAGTAAAAGCATGTGTAAGCACACACATTTTCATGTGTGTCAGTCAGGACACAGCTCAGTTGTGGTTTCCCAGATACCATTCACCTGGACTTTTTAAACATAAGGTGTGTCTAGGCAGCCTTAAGCTCACCAAATAGGCTATGCTGGGTGGCTGGCAAGCTCCAGGGACTTGCCTATCCCTTCCTCCTCAGCACAGGTATTAAAAGTATGCACGGCTACCACAGGCTTTGCTCTGTGGGTTTCTTATCTGTAAAATGGTATTGAAAACAGGTTTGTGTTGAAGTAGGCAAGGCACCTTAGGGTGTCTTGCTGTGCAGCTCCATCCTATGTCAGAAGGAGAAAATAATCAAGGCCTTTAATAGTCAGCCTATTAGCCCCATTTGATGGTGGTTGTCATCAAAAGAAATAGTGTGTGCACCATTGGAAAGGTGAAGGAAAACATGTGCCTAAGGTTTTATCATTATCCTTCCTGGCATCTACCATGCTCATGTAGACATAACGCACTGTCCCTAAGAGTTGAGAAGAATGTGGCACACACACCTCTGTGATTTCTAGCAGGAGAGAGAGAGAGAGAGAGAGAGAGAGAGAGAGAGAGAAAGGAGAGAGAGAGAGAGAGAGAGAGAGAGAGAGAGAGAGAGAGAGAGAGAGAGAGAGAATATGTGGGACATGGGCTACAGTTCTATGGCATTATTTACAAGGAGGAGACAATCTGAAAAATGCCTTATCCCCTTGAGGGCAGTGGTCTAATCAAGATGTATAATTGCCTGCCTTATCTAAATGAATACGTCATTTGAGAACAGTAATGGGCCTCTGCGTGACTTCAACTGCTATACAGGTCTCAATTGCTCTGGAGTTCTCATTTGCTATGGAGTTCAGCTGTGGAAGGGTAATTATAACATTTAACAAATGTATTCCCTTGAGGGACTTGTGACAGGCACAGCAGCATCCCCTTTCTCGTCCTACCAAAGTCCAAAGCTCTAAGGACCATGGCTACACATCTGGAAATGTGGGTACCTTGTTTTCCCAAACTGACCTTCCTCTAGCCCAGGCTCAGGGGGTGGTGGAGATCACAACATGGGAATATCCAGGGAGGGACCTGGCCACCATCCACACACAACGGTTAGCATTCTCAGGGTCTGTCAGGTTTCCTGATGAACTTCAAAAAAGATTGTGGGAATAGTCCCTGATACTCTGCCAATTTACACATCTCTCTCAGGCCCCTGATGTTCCTCTGTTATCACAACCCCAACAAGGAGACCATGAGGATCAGGGTAAAAAGAGAATGTCTGAGAATACAAAGACAACCATTTGTTCTTCAGCAGCAGAGGGAAGAACTGACTTTTCTGTGGCAGGTCTTGGAGATGGCAGGACCAGCACTGGTCTCAGAGCCCAGTGGTGACTCTCTCAACCCAAACAATATGAATCCAGCTAAAAATTGACAGACATAGGAAAAATCATCACAAACATTCCTCAAACTATTATATCATGGCCAGACACTCCATGAAGACACAGCAGAGAGGTCTGCATGGGCTGGTTATAGCAGTTATAGGCTTTAGGCTGGCATACCCACTTCTATCTCTCCCCACCCCATTTCTAACCTGTTATGTGGCTCTATGAAATGCAGCTTAAGCACAGGGCTATGTGTGCCATGTGCCATTTCATTCCTGGTAGCTCTGATTTTCATAACCCTGTGTAGTATCTCACTAAATAGAATGTTAGAAGCAACAAAGGGATGGGTACCACATGACAGCTTACCACGAGCTGTGCAAACAGCTGTTTCAAGATGGTGACCTTAATCTGGCCAGTCTTCCATGCCATCCTCTCCCCATAAGATCTTGGCCATACTGAGGCCACAGGGGTAGTTAATGCTATTGGCCTTGGAACCCAGTGAATTCCTTCCAGAGAAAATCAGATGGAAACTTGCAGAGAAAAACAACATCTCAGATGTGCCAAAGACAGTGGTGGCAACCACGAGGTCATCCATGGTGCCAGCCCAGGGACAGGCTACTATCTCTAAAGGCCACCATGGCCCTGTGATGCCTGGGGTGGGCATTCACTGACCAGAGGCCCACCTGGGTTTCCACTGAAGGTATCAAATGAGCTCACAAAAAAATGATGGATTGATTTTTTTATTGGGCCTTTTATTCATTGTGCCCAGAGTGATGGCTGAATTCAGCGGAGTGGGAAGGAGGCGGGGACAGTGGAGTTTGGAGAGGTGTCTGTCAGCTGCAGAGTGGCTGAGCCAGCAGGCAGTTATTCGCTGAGAAGAAAAAAAAAATCTCTCTTGTCCTCACTTTCTCCTTTTGTTGGAAGGATATTTTCTCCTACCCACATGAATGATGAAGAAGAAGAAGAAGAGGGAAAAGAAAATAAAAAATGGGGTTTGTGTGGAGGAAGGCAGGAGCGTTTGGAAAGGAAGCGCGCGAGGCCAGGAGTTAGTTTAACTGAATCATTTCTCTGCCTCCCTGAATATTTTGATTAAAGCCATAGGACCTCAATCAAAGCCACTGAAAGGAAATAAAAAGATGTCTGAGAACAATTTTGTTTGCTGGAATTTTCCCTCCTGTGTTCTATTATGATGGGGGGGGTGGTGAAGAACAAAAAGAGAGTTGGTTCTATGTGGTCCTCCTTTGATCTTTCAAAGGAAAGAAGGACATTAAAAAAGAAAAGGAGAAATTGACACCTATTTTGTCCCTTCTCTCCTTCAATGGTATCAAAAGCACAACTGAATCTGAACGGATATTCAGCAGCTCCCAGTCCAGGCTGATTGTGAATAAAATCCACTTAGAGAATGTGGTTTGTGAGTCCACAAGACCCCCTGAAGGGTCCCCTCTTCGTGATAGGCTTGTCACCTCCATGGACCCTACCTAAGGCACGAAACCATTGAGATGCACTGGAACTTGATCAACTCAGATTGAGGTGGAAGAGGAAGGACAGCAAGATCTAAGGTGCATGTGTCCATTGACAGGGCCAGGGTGGAATGCAATCCACGAAGTGAGGGTGCTTTTCCAAACTCAAAGAGATGGTCCCAGGCAGCAGTGTCCAAGGGAGACATACAGAGCACAAGTACTCACCCACTAACGGTTGTCACTAACTCCAGAACTACCCAGGGAAGGTGACATCCTATCTACACCACTGCCACATATCTCTAAGGCTTTGCAAGGCCATAGCATAGTGACAGAGTAAGCATACCGAGACCAAGAAACCAACGCAAGTGCCAAATGGCAGAGATGGAAGCAAGGGATGTGCCTCCATTGAGAACGTACTTGCTAAGCACATGAGAAGCTCTGACTTCAGTCCCCAGCACTGCATAAAACTAGGCATGACAATGTATGCTGTAATCGGCACAATCAGAAGGAGAAGGCACAGAGATCGGAAATTCAAGGTCATTCTTAGTTACAAAATGTATTTGAGGATAGCCTGGGTTACATATGACCATGGTGGTCTGAATGAAAATGGCCCCCATAGACTCATAGGGAGTGACATCATTGGAGGTGTGGCCTTGTTGGAGTAGGTGTGGCTTTAGAGGAAGAATGTCATAGGGGAGTAGGCTTTGAGGTTTCAGAAGCTCAAGCCAGGCCTAGTGGCTCACTCTCTTTTCCAGCTGCCTGCCTTTCCAGACGGACAAATCTCAGCTGCCTCTCCAGCACCATGTCTGCCTGCAAGCCACCAAGCTTCCAGTCATGATGATAATGGACTAAACCTCTGAAACTGAATTAGGCCTCGGTTAAATTAGCCTCAATGAGATGCTTTCTTTTATAAGAGTTGTCTTAGTCACGGTGTCTCTTCACAGCATTAGAAACCCTGAGACTGAGACCCTCTCTCATACAAAACAAAAATCCAGAGATGGGAAGTGCGATGCCACATATGTGCTAAATCTGACTCATTGGTAGTGACTGCCTAAAGCATTAGTAAAGAATCATCCTGGAGTTACAATGAATACTGGCTCAGAGAAGTAATGAGTAGTCTGCAGATAGACTTAAACATAAATTCTACATATAGGCTACATATAGGCTATTCTACACAATGGTACACTGGAAAGAGCTTTGGATATGGAGCCCAAAGATCATATTTTATTACTTTGGGAAAGATAAAGATTTCTGACTCACACATGTCTTGTGATTCAAATAGTAAAAATTACATGAAAACCTGCATGCAGACTTAGCAATCTGTGAAATAAGTTGATATATGCCTTTATTTCTTTAATAAAATACATAGCATTCTTTTTTCCTATTTTCAAAGCAAATTCAGTGTAAACCCTCTTTACCCTCTTATTACATATCTATAAAATTTGACTCGTCTCAGCATCATAATCATAAACAAGCTTTCCTGTTGTGACTGACTTATTTCATTTAACGTAATATCATCCATCCAGATCCATTCATGCCATTAAAATGTTTCAGAATTTCTTTCCTTTTTTTAAGGCAGAGTAATATTCTATTGTATGGATATACCACATTTTGCCTATCTATTCATTTCTCAATGGACATGGGCTGTGTTTACTTTTTGACTTCTGCAACCAGTTCTTTCATGAACATGAATATATAAAAATCTGTTTGAGACACTGTTTGCAACTCTTCTTAGTAAGTCAGGCGATTGTACGATAATCCTACACTTACACTTTTTCATGTGAAAATATAGATTAGCTCATGCTGTTTGACATAGTTGGCGAAGATGATAAAAGATTTTACAAAGGCAAATTAAAGTTGTCCTTAGCTAGGTATGATGGGTGCCTAGGCAGGAGTACCTAGAATATCCCCTTCCCTGATTGCTGTCCCCACTGCAGCTGGCTAGCCACCTCGCTCTGTCAGAGGTCCACGATAGAGTTTGAGCAACAGCTTGAGCCTGTCCACTTTATCACGCCTAGTGTGTGAGGAGCAGGTGGTCCCTGGGCCTGTGGGAAAGAGTATTCTCACTCATCAGATTCAGTGTTTTCCTTGGCAGGGATACCGCTCAGATGTCACCCGTGAAAGGCAGCTCCATCTGCAGCAAGGGTGTGGAGTTGGGGGGGGAGGGTGTGATGGGGAAGGGTGGGCAATGGTGGTGGGAGGAAGCCATTAGCATTTCGGTTGTGACATATTTATGTTCAGACCTCGTCATGTGGATCTAATGATAGGATGTTCTGATAGACACCGCTCTCAAATAATGGGCTACAAAGAAAGAAACACGCTGTCTTTCTTTGTTCCACAAAGGCCTGGCAGCTGGTGCACGTGGGGGCCAGTCTGTGAGAGCACAGAGCTTGTGATCCTGTCCTCTCTGTGATGGAGCAGTGGTGGAATGCCAACGTAGAGCCATTAAGAGGCAGAGCTCCCTGGGTGCGTCCCAGCTGAGGGTGTCATTGGCATCTGAGGGTGCCAATCCTCTTGACAGCTTATTAAGGTTATTTGAAAAAAAAAAAGAAAAGAAAAGGTCCCTTGGTTGGAAATCGGTGTGACAGTGTTAAACCTGTCGAGACATGAGATTTCGAAAGGTCCACTGAAGGTCAAACCACTGCCCACCTTCTCGCAGAGAGCAAATGATAGGGCAACCATTCCATCCCGAGAGCAGAGATTTTCCTTATTACTAAAAAACCCCGTGGGGTCAAATTCTGGTAGTTGGACTATCAGAGGGGACACTGGACAGCTTGTGAATTGAAGGAAGTTACCTCAGCTAAACGGTTTAACCCTCCCTTGTTTTCATCTGTGTCTAGTAATCACCAGGCTGTCAGCTTTACTCAGATAATGCTTTAAGAGTCTGGCATATATGAGCATCATTCAAGATCCTAGAGCTGCTATCTATCTCAATGGAGGTGTTGTTCTGGAGAGAGATTTAGCCAAACACCCCTTGATGGGCATTCTTTCTGACAAATGTCTTTCCTCTGATGCTCCAGAAAGCTGCATGTGGGCGTTTCTTGATGATCATGTCTTCTCATCAAATCAGAAGGGTTAGAAAACAAACTGTGAGTATATTCCTGTTGCTGGGCAGTTGGCTGAGAGAGGTCAGCCGTGAGTCAATAAAATCTCAGCGTCTGTGGGTCATTTGAGTGCTTTGGGGAAGGCGTACTTCTTGGTGTTTCTGTGACCCAAGTCCTTGGAGTTCCCTGTGGGTGCATGGAGCAGGGTTGGTGATGTGGCAAGTGTGGTTGACATAGAAGTTAAATAATTGGATAGTAGTCTCACTTCTGTCTTGATAACAGCTATCACCCCAGCTCCCAGGATCCAGTTTCTTCACTTCTAAAACAAAGGGTGTAATAAATATATTTGCTAAAGTATATGGTTCAGTAGACTACAACTAAGGGATAGAAAAATCGGGAAAGGAGTGCTTTTGTAAATGCAGCAAAAGATTAAATCTGAGCTTCCGGATAGCCAAACACTGCACAGCAGTGGTTCTCGACCCCCACAGGGATTCCCATATCAGATATCATCATATTAGATATTTACATTACTATCTGTAACAGTAGCACAATTATAATTATGAAGTAGTAATGAAATAATTTTATGGTTGGGCGTCACCACAACAGGAAGCTCTGTATTAAAGGGTCACAGCATTAGGAGGCTGAGAACCACTGCTGCATAGTGTCAGATGAAGAACTCCAAGATCTGTGCCCCATTCCTCATGCAAGAGGTCCTGTCAAGTAAGATCTGTGCCTTACGACACCTAAGATAGTATAAAAAAGAGAAAGAAGAAAACAAGCAATGTTTCTTTCCCTGGCCCACCTTCTAGACTGGGGCTGTCCGGGAAATTAAGAGTATCTATCCAAGAAAATGAAGGGCTGTGGTTCCAGTGAGGGGCCAGTTGTAACCCATCCTGAGAAAATTAGCTCGAAGATTATTGAATTCTGCAAATGGGATACAAATGGGAGGAACTTTTAAGATTCTAAGAAAGGCAGCTCTGAAGCCCTCTAGAAATGAAACCCTTGATAAACATGAACATCAGGGGTGACTCAGTATGTCTGTTTAGTTATTTGTTTTGTTTTGTTTTTGTCAAATTGATGCAATCTAGAGTCATTTGAGAAGGAACCTCAACTGATAAAATGTTCCCATCGGATTGGCCTGTAGCAGCGCTGTTGGGTATTTTCTTGGTTGATGATTGATGTGGAGGGCTCTAGCCCACAGTGGGCAATACCAGCCCTTGGTAGGTGGTACTGTGGTGTATAAGAAAATAAACTGAGCAAGCCAAAGCAAGCGATACAATAAGCGGCATTCTTCCACAGTGTCCGATTTGGTCCATACCTCCTCTCATCTTGGGTTCCTGCCCTGACCTCCCTTCATGATGGAGAATAACTGTAAGCTGAGATATCCTCCATTGCTGTTTATTACAGCAATAGAAAACTACTCAGTCAAACAATGGACATGTCTGGCTGGTGACTGATGACAACATAGAGGAATAATGTTTAAGAGGACACACATCGGGGTCCTGCTGAAAAACAGGAAGCAGTGAGCCAAGGAAGATAGGATGACCAAAAGCCAGTTTCTGTCCCTGGGTGGACCTGAGTCCTACCACAGTTACTAGGTAGAGTGTTGAGGGGTAGGAAGGCCGAGTGGCTGTCCCAGTTCTCCCACTAGGGACAGCAGAACTGAAATTCTTCACCACGCTTGCTGTCTTGTGTCCTCTTCTTTCTGCTCAGACTGTGGCCCTGAGATGATTATGGAGGTAGGACAAGGAGTTTCCTATGACAACATAAGAAAGACCCAGGTACAATCAGGGTATAGAAAGGGAGGAAGCAGGCTTCGCAGCAGGGTGCTGACCTGAACTATAAGAAACGCCCACAACATGAACCACAGTCAGAAGCAGAGGGGACTCCATGAGGAGGAAGAGTGGAGGGACCCTATGTGGCCGCTCAGTGGAGCATGCTTGAGTATTTTGTTCTGGTCAGCTTTTCCCCTTTTAAGTTAATCCTTAAGTTTCCCTTTTTAATCGACTCTTAAGATCTAATGGAAAAAGAGAAGCAGCAAGGAGGCAAGATGTCCCAGGGAAAGGGGAAAAGAAGGGAAGAACCCTCCGAATACAGAGGCTCTCCCGCTGCCCTGCTCCTCCCTGCCACAGCCCGCTCGGCATCCAGAAGAGCCAGAAGAGTCCGAGTGCCAGAAGAGTCCGAGTGCCAGCCCAGATGCTGGGGTTTCCCTCTGGATATGAGAAGCAGAGGAGGGGCCATGGTTCTGCCTTCTTCTGTCTCTACTGCCCCTGTCCTGACATCAGGGGAGAGTGCACAGACCCGGGCTCCAAGCATCTTGACACCCAAGTGCACAGGTGAGGCTCATCCTGCCCGGCACACTGACACGTGACTCTGCCCTGGGCACTGTGCCCATCGCAGTCATCAGCTGCCGACTGAGCCAAAGCCTGGGAGAACTGACACGCGCTTGTCTGCAGAGTTCGGAAGAAAAGCCTTCAGAACTGTCTGGTTGCCAGGACGAAATTGGCTGGTGTCAGCCACATGGCATGTGGGGACACTGGATTTCCAGTGATAACCTTGGGAATCCAATTCAGATCTGTCCCTGGCTTTGCATTCACCTTATGCATAGTTGAAGCGTTAACTGTTCAGGATCATATGAGGGACTACGCCCTGCTCCCCTACTTCCCAAGTTCTTGCTCTAACCCCTACCCTGGCATTTCTTCAGGCTCCTGCATTCAGCTCCTTGCCTGGGTCTGTCTACCTGCTCCAATTTGCTTGGCCCATCTGCATAGAACCCTGAGTCTCTCCCAACTTGAGAAGACAGGATCTGCAGTCCCTCTGCCCTTCGACCAAGACAGCTCCTTTCAACTCCTGTCTTCCCCTCCGGCAAAATCAGCCACAAAGACAACACTCAGCCCAGTGGCCTAAGCCCCTGCTTTGATTCTCAGGCCCCAAGAGCCACCCAGGCGCCAGCAACATGCTAAGATGCATCAGCAGACCCCTTGCTGATATCATAAGCATATTTTCCCTTCTCAGCAAATTGACAGGACATGGCTTCCTGGAGACAAAGATGAAGTGAGCAGAGAGCTCCCCAGGCCTGGGGAGAACAGAGAGACTGAGAGCAGGGTCGATGACTCTTGTTATCTGGTCACAAACCTAAGGAGCCTTCCAAGGGGGCAGGATAATGATTGTACAGGCTCTGTTAATGGAGGAAGCCAGGGGGGCTGTGTGGAAGGCAAGGAGAGTTCTCATGGGTATAATATATACCCCAAAGACAGGCACCGATAGTCAGTGTCGACAGGAAAATGTCCTGCTGAAGCCTCAGCCGACAGGCAGGCACTTTGTGACTGCCAATAACAGGCTCATCAAAGAAAGTGTGTGCTAATATGTCCAGTCCAGCCCCCTGAGCAGTAGGTACCATTTAAACAGATAATGTGCTGTGTGGTTCCAGGTAGCGAGCAGGAGCTGGACCCCTCTGCAAGAGAGCTCGAGCATCTATGGCTGAAGAGACAAGGTAAGGATGGTTGTTCTCCCTCCTAATCCTCTCCCTGGTGGGGAAGTGGAAGGTAAGAGACCCAGCTACTTTCTTCCCAAGCCTAGGCAGGGTCTCTGGCATGAGAGAGCCTGGCCTGAGGTTAGAGGGTAGAAGACAGCAGCCTGCAGGGATGATGAGGGGGCCTTAGAGCCAGAGTTATGTGATTTCCTAGCTGGGAATACGGTCTTTCAAGAGCTTTGGTGACACTCCTTGGCCTTGTGTACAAGGAGGGTGGAGAGATGGGTAGGAGACCCTAGGAGTGAACCCTAGGCATGCAAGGAAGCATGCCAAAAAGCGTCCCCAGAGCATAGGATGTCTATTTCCTAGACACCCTCCAAGTCAGTAGCTTCAGCATCTCTTAGGGTCTGACAGCTCTCCCTTCACCTCCCTGGCAGGAAAAGGGTCCTGGAGAGTTGCTCACCATGACTTAGAACCTCTCCAATGTGAGAGTGCATGGCCTAACAGAGCTCACAAAGGGAGCCCTAGGAGGCTTAATCCTGCGCTCAGAGTCTCAGGGGGACTAGGAGATAGTGGCCCACTCAAGACAGAGTGTGCAGAAGGTACAAGAGCAAGCGAATATCACAACAGTCCCTAGCAGGAAGGAACTGGATCTCTTCCCACTTACTCACACAGGGAGTCTGGTCCATCCCCTGATCGTAAAGAGGATCTAGGTTTGTGGAAACAGACTACTGAGATCTAACCTTATGAAGACCTGGCTTGCCAAGCAAATTTAGGTAGATATGACATCAGGCTTTCCAGGACGGAAGTTAAGAACAAAGTTTTGTGCTTTGGTTATTGGTCGTTGATTATCACCTCTGAATGGGCATTTGCTTGATTCTTGTCTCAGCCTCAATCGTATCATTCTGTTCATTCCCCATGGTGCCCATTACCATGATCATGATAGTTTGGGTAAAGCTTATGCCATATAGCATGTTAGGACAAGGTACTGAACAAAAACATAATTTCTGACAGCAGAGAGCATAAATTTCCAAATCCTAAAGGAGTAGAATGAGGTCACATGAGAAATGATAACATTGAGCAGTCTACTAATATAAAAATCCCCGGGGATTTTTAAAACTCCATGGAATGAAATGCACCATACTAATCCTGTACATGGTGTAGTTGGTGCCCTATTTCGACCAAGGGTGGTGGTTTAAATGGGAATGTCCCCTGTAGGCTCCTATGTTCAAATGCTTAGTCCCCAGTTGGTGAAATTGTCTGAGAAGGATTAGGAGGTGTGACCTTTGTTGGAGGGTATGTGGCATTATTGGAGGAAATGTGCCACTGGGAGTGGGCTCTGAAGTTTCAAAAGCTCATACCATTCCCAGTCTTTCTCCCTCCTTTCCCTCCCTCCCTGCCTCCCTCCCTCCCAGCCTTTTACCTTTCATTAAGGGTGCAGAGCTCTCAGCTACTGCTCCAATGCCATGCCTGCCTACCCACTGCCATGCATCCCCCTACACTGGTCAAGAGTTCACCCTCTGAAACTGTATGTAAGCCTATGGTGCCTCTTCACAGCACTAGAAGAGTTAACTAATGGATACCACCCATTCTTTCTTCATTACAGGAACTTTTATTTTCCCTCCAGACTGGTAGATGATGGTCCTCTAGTGTGCTAGGATGGGTCCAGGGAAGATCTCTCCTCTTTGTGGCATCATCTTTGCAACTGCAGCTACGCTCCATCCTGGAAGGGGAGTCTCTAAGTCAATCGATGTGCCTGCTCTATGATTTGAAGCCTCCTGTGGCAGGACATATGTTCACCCTGTCACTATTTTAATCCTGGAAGTCCTAAGGATGAATTGGAAATGTGGCTTTTAGAATAAATCCAGCACCAGGAGAGTGTCTGTCGCACAGGAGTCACTAGATACGCATCTGGTGGATGAAATTCAGGCTCACACACACTGTGTGATGCTGTATAGATTTCTAAAAGCCTCAACATCCTTACCTATAAATGGACAGAGCTCTGAAGTAGATTAAGTTTTATCTGTGGGCTTGGCAGAGGGTCTGGCATAGAGACCCAAAGGGGCTACAGAAATTGGTGTTTCTGAAGTGCTGACTAGGAAACTAATAAGATGCTTTTGTGTGATGCCAATGATGGAATACTGAGCACTTTCTAAGGGTTAAGCATGCATTATCCCCATTAATCTTCAAAATACAGTGTGGTTGGTAAATGCCGTCAGCATCATCTCACTCTCCCACTGGACACAGGCAAGAGCACTGAGTTCCACAAGTGGTCAGAGCATGATGTGGCCAGGCAATGGAAGGAAACAGGAGTCTGCAGGCAGCATAGTCTGGCCCTCCATGCAATTCTAGAGGACTTCCTCTTCAGCCATGGTGCAGAGATTCCAGGAAAACTCGCTGCAGATGCCCAGTGATTGGCCCAGCCCAGTCTCACAATGTTCTCTGCGAGGCTCAGAGAAATTAAGAGAAAGGCAAGGAAAGAAACACTGGGTACCTGATGCCTTCCATACAGGGTGCCATGGTCAGGCTATGTCTCCCTAATTGTGGATAAGCTGAAAGTATTTTTTGAGACCACCTGACGGTACCACAAGAGGTTAGATTGGACATGCCTGGACACAGGTTTCTCTTGGTATAAAAGACACAGATATTCCCATTTGTCAGGCCTTTTTTTTTTTTTTCTTTTCCCCTTCTGGAAATCCAGATCACACAACAGTAAAGAAGCTCACACAGCTTTTGAAGTCACTGTGCTCAGACATTAAAACACATGTAGTCTAAGCCACTGGGCCTTCATTAGAGGGGGAAAACTGTTGGATAGTTTGGCTACTAACTGCTTTTTGGCATTTTTTTAAGCCAAATAATGAGGCACCCGTGGAAATGGAGACACGAAGCGGCAGCGCCCATGTAAAGGACTCTGTGAAAAATGGAAAGTTTCACTCGAGATAAGAAAGCCACATAGATCTTATTAGGCTTTCTGTTCCGTCAAGGAGGTCCCCTGGCTTTAATAAAATCACATTTTCCTCTGTAAATTCTCCCATGTGGTAGGGGGGCCAGGGTTTAATGGGGATATAAGAGATAATTCCAACCTGAGGCTCAGGTGGCAGGCCCCCCACCCCACCCCATCCCACAGCTCAGCAGCTGGGATTGATTGCAGAGCTACCGGCCCAGCCCCATGCAGCCACTGCACATCAGAGAGCAATCATGAGACATTCCAGGCCGACCTGGGCCGAATGAAGATGGCGGCTTGGCTCCCGCTCATTCCCTAGCTGTGAAGCAAGCTCACCATGGTCTTCATTAAAAGTGGACCCAAGGAGAAAGCGATGAGTTCCAACATGTGATTTATTAGGGGACATCTGCATTTGAAAGCCCGGAGCCTTTCACTCCACGCCTAACTCCTTAAGGTTCCCATTAGCACCCGGACGTTTGCGTTCATTAGGAGCTGTTGATTTTGATGAATTCATCTCTCCTGTCACATGCAATTCTATCTGGGGGGGTCTTGCTCTCAGTTCTGAGGGGATGATCCACCAAGCCTTAATATTCCATGACAGGAACCTTCTCAAAACAACGGGGATGTCAAAGGGAGCTGCTGAGAGATGCCAAGTCTGAGCCAGTGAGAGCTGGAGGGAAGCTGGGGCTAAGGAGCTGATAATTAGAAGTCACTGGTGGGTATCAGAATGCATCCATCAGAAATCTGTAAAGATAAACACGCCCATAGCCATCCTGAGTTGTGGGAATTGATATTGGTGCTGGGTTCTTCCTCCACGATTGCCAAGGGAGTATCGCTTGCCAAACCCTTGAAATCTAAATACAGCTTCTAGCTATTCCACACTCCATACACACTCGCTATGTTCCCAAGACAAACAGAAATACCATGACTGCTGTAAGTCTGCATGACGTCCTGGTATTGACACGGAGCATGTAGTTTTTATCTGGCAATTCTATATCAGTGCAAAGAGATGTGCTCCCAAATATCACCAAAGGAGATCTGAAGAGGAAAAGTGTCACTATGGCCATCTTTTCTGCCTTGAAACAAGTTTTCTGTCCATGTTTAGGGGAGAAAAGAAGAATGGGAGTCCAGGAGAGATTTTTGACAGAGTGTTTTAAGTGTGTGGGAGAAAAGCCCAGCAAAGACAAGGTTGTCACCTTCTCCTTTTCAGATTGTCACTAGTCCTCTGGTATAGGCCATCTCTAGTTGCCATTCAATCACAGTGTTTCCCAGTAGGGGACCAGTTGGGAGGACAGTGTGAGAGATCCTGGTCAGATAGAGACTCAGGTGGGCATTCGGACCTCTCAGTGCCCATGTGACAAGGTGTGTTCTGAGAAGCATGCCACCTCCTTGCTTTTCAATATTCTCCAGAGGTCTAAACCATCCCCAATTCCACCCAGAGCCAACTCTTGGAAGGATTTCATACAGCATGGTTAATGTCACAGGGATAGTCTTCCTTAGAGTACAGAAGTCTGGCTGTCCCTCCTGAAGTAGCAGAGCCTTGAGACACTGAAGGACAACGCCTCACAGATTAGGCTTTGTGGGCATCACACTACATTCATTAAAAAAACAAAACAAACAAACAAACAAAAAACCAAACACTGAACCCCCTACTTCCTTTACCTTGGGATCTCTGGACTTGGTGTCAAGGCTCACCCCCACAAGCATTCTGCTCATCATTTTCAGCAGGGCAGTAAATAAATCACCATAGGTATGCAGCATATTATCAAATGGGCTGCGTGTTAAGTGACTTTGCTCCACTGCAAGCGAAGGTAAGTGCTCTGAGTATGTGTAAGTGTGTAGACTGGGGTAAGGGGCGGGGTGTGTGTGTGTGTGTGTGTGTGTGTGTGAGAGAGAGAGAGAGAGAGAGAGAGAGAGAGAAGAAGAAGAAGAAGAAGAAGAAGAAGAAGAAGAAGAAGAAGAAGAAGAAGAGTAGTTATAATGGATACATTGTTGAGACTCATGATCTGTTCACCTTACAGTGGGTTTGTCAGTACACAACCCCATCAGGACTTGCGGAGTAGCCATACCATGTTTACATTTGTGGCTACCCAACACAGAGCGCAGTAAGAATGGCAGACTGCGTGTTAAATAACCATAGTACTGTACAGCATTGACATGTTGGAAGGCCCGGAGGACAAGAAGGATTTGGTCTGCCCATGGGTGAGAAGAAAGGACGGAGTGCATTAGTGATTCCTGACATTCCTAATGCTGGGACCATTTCATAGGTTACGGTGGCCCCCAACCATAAACTTTCTTGTTGCTACCTCACAACTGTAATTTTGCTACTGTTATGAAATGTAATGTAAATATCTGATATACAGGATATCTGACATGTGATCCCTGTAAAAAGGGGTCGTTTGAGCCCCCAAAGGGGGTGACGACCCACAGACTGAGAACCGCTGGGCTAGATCAGAGAGGGCTTGGCATGGGAGGCTATCTGAATTGAGGGAGCCGACAGGATGGGGAAGGAATAGGTAAAGATGCAGTGCACAGAGGGTGTGCCGTGTTTGGTTAGGACAGTGGGGACAGCACCACAATCTGGGTAAACAGTGCAGTTTAAGAGTTAATGAGGCATATGTATAGAGGGAAGGTGAACTTACATGGGGTTTAGAGAGAAAACAGCTAACGAAATGAAGGGAAGCCTGAGAACCCCTTCCCACCAGTCCTTGGAATCCTTCATGGGGTCAACAAGATGGCTCAGCAGGTGTAGATACATACTGCCAAGGATGACAATCTAACAATGCTCCCCAGGGCCCACACAGTGGAAGGAGAGTCCTCGTGGTTGTCCTCTGACCTCCATCTACACCAGCTCCATGCCACACATGCACACACATGTGCAAACATGCATACTAAATAACTGCTAAATTTAGGTAATAGAATTTTTCTCAAGTGGGCAAGCAAAGGGGTGTGAACCTCAGCTCTATGGGGGGGGGTGATCTCAGACAATGACTGGGCAGCACAGAGTCTTAGCTTCCAATCTGCAAGACAAAGAGGACCCACCATCCCAGAGTGCCTGACACACAATCTGCTGTGAAGATGAACGGTAGGTAGGGCTTTAGGAACAGAGCTTTGCTGGTTTGAAAATGGAAGGAAGCAGAAAGACCCAGAGAGGTGTTATCCATTACCAGCAAGTGTGTCTGCACGGGCCCTGGAGCTAGGCAAACTTTGCTAAAGAGTCTATGCAGTTTACATGCTAAAAGAAATTACCCATCATTCCATGAGGCCCAACCAGTCAAGGACATAGGAAAGAGGATGCCCTCTGCATTTGCTGCATCCATGCAGGAGCATGATGCTAAATAAGTCCCAGTACCCACTGCTTCCCAAGTAAGTAGCTGTTTCTCCTCATTTACACCCTACTCAGCTTTCCCAAATACTTCCCCTTAAAGGGTATATTTTGAGGGTCCTTCAAACTTCAAAAATAAAATTGACAATGTTAGGCAAGGCACTTACAGCAAGAAATAACTACATGAAAAATAAATTCAGCTGTTAAGTGTCTGCTACCAGGAAGGGATTTGCTCCTTAATAACCATTCCTTGGGGGCTAATCAGCTACTGGTAAGGCAGAAGAGGCACCCCAGCCCCTCAGCCGCTCCATCCTACAAGGGAGTCGGCATCCATCAACTGTAATCCATCCATTCTATCCTTCCTGTGGCTTTGGTCAAGATTTGGAGTCAGAAGAAATGGCCCCCAAGACTGCTAGAAAGGACACAGACTGAACATAAAGTAGTCTAGCCTACCTGCCCCAAGGCTTCTAGATGTTTGCCACGGTCTCTCTGTTCGGCCATGTCCGCCTCAGTGCAGGCAGGCAGGCCAGTTGCCTCCCTGCAAGCCTTGGGAAGCACTGCAGGTGCCTCTGGCGATGCTTGTTTATGAAAGTCCTCTTGCCTGCATTGCTGTCTTCATCAAACATGAATGCTAGCAAAAACTTCTCCACGAGCCTCATGAATTTTGTAAAAAACAAAACACATGGGGAAAAACCTACACTATATTCCCTAGATACTCTCTATGAGACAATGGCAAATGTTCTCTCTCTCTCATTCTCTCTCTCTCTCTCTCTCTCTCTCTCTCTCTCTCTCTCTCTCTCTCTCTCTCTTTCCTGTCATTTAGAAAAAGCTGTCAAATATGAAATATTTATGCTATAAAATAGCTTAGGCTTGCTTACTGGGACCAGCTGGAAAAAAGCAGATTCCCCAAATAAGTAAATTCTCTTGTTTTCCTCCCAAAATTGCTTTGAATGATCTCAATCCTGAGGAACATTCTTTTCTAAGCCAAATGCCCTTTGCTTGGGCCCCATAGACTCTCAGAGGACAGCACAGGCCGAATGCGTTCTCTGTTAAGCCCGGAGCTTCCCTGCCCAGGCTTTTTCAAGTTCCAAAAGAAGGGGGAATGAAAGAAAAGGAGGATCCAAGAGTGGGGGAAAAAAATCATTCCCTCTAACAGGTTAAAATTTGAGGTACAGGGCTAGTGATGTAACACAGTCAATAAAGTGCTTACCTGGCGTGCACCAGGCACTGAGTTACATCACCATCACCATCACCTCACTCCTCACTTCACCATATGCGCACGCTGCAGAGCAAGTTCAAAGCCAGTCTGACATACATGACATCATGCCACCAAATAATAATAATAATAATATAAAATGAAATAAACCAACCAGTCATTCACTGATTTCTTTCTCAGTGGAAAAAGAAAATGGAAGTTATTAACTCAGCTTCTTCTCTGTCTCCTTTCCATGTGTCTCACTGGGAAGCACCCAGAGATGGGCCCAACCTCAAGCTGGGGGGGTTCAGTCTCTAATGCATGCAGTGTGTGCAGCATCAGCCTCTCCCTCTCCTGATACCCAGTGAGGGCCCCGCCCCCTCGGCTATTTGTTGTGTGTCAGGAAAGACCATTTGATTTCCTGGCTGCCCTTGTGGCCACCAGCACACCTCCCAGCCATTCTGCTTTCTACTTGAGAAGCACTTTGCTCTCTCTCCAGGAGCCTCCTGTGAGCAGAAAGAGGCAGAAAGAGGCAACGGTGATTGGAGTGGGAGAAGCCTGGGGCTGAGTGGAGCAAAGAAAGGGGGTAATGTCTCCACAGAAGCACAGCTTCCCACAACACAACAACGCAGTCTAGAATGGCAAAAACAAACAAACAAAACAACAACAACAACAAAAACCAAGAAACAAAACCCAGCACCACCTGACCTGGCCAGTGTAAACAGCCATTGGATGCAGAGAGGAGGAGGCCCAGGGCTTGTTTTTGTTATGAGAGCTGCCTGAGGGGCCTTAGGAGTAACCCCCACTTGTGCTAACAGGGTACTCTCCTCTGGATGTCAGGAGATAGGGTATGTGCTGCCTCTTGGAGAATCCGCCCTCACGCCCCCCCTCCCCCCCATCACGGACTCTGGTGAAAGCTCTCTTTAGGCTCCTTGATTACTGTGTTCCTATAAGAAGCATCTATGTTGAGCTGGGCGTGGTGACTCACACCTTTAATCCCAGCACTTGGGAGGCAGAGGCAGGCGGATTTCTGAGTTCGAGGCCAGCCTGGTCTACAAAGTGAGTTCCAGGACAGCCAGGGCTATACAGAGAAATCCTGTCTTGAAAAACCAAAAAAAGAGAAGAATCTATGTTAGATTCCTGCCAATGCCAGGGAGTGGTGCTAATTGTTATAGGCTCACTGCCTCATGGAGTAGAAGTGGTTTTTCTCCCCTGTGCCACCTGACTGGTGTTCTGAAGCCATGGAATTGGTTATTGTGACCATTTCAGAATTGGAGATGGGCTGTGGAGCAGAGTGGGGGTGATTAATTCAAGGCGCTACCTCCTTATCACCCCTGGCACAGGCTGGAGAGAGTGCTCTGAGAAATGACTGTAGGAGTTACTGGCTATTGTGGCCCTACTCCCACATAAGGAGTGGGAGTGGGAAGGGGATGTGAGGCGAGCTGTATGTTAGACTCTTCCAACTCCTCTATGGCCCCCAAACTTCTGAGGACACTGACCAACCTGTTACAAGAGTGGTGTTCTTGCATTCTTGGCTCTCCCCATTCTCTGAAAAACTGCCAGATAGTTTAAGAAGTTTTGTGGAGAATAGACAAGGTAAGTATTAACTTGGGCTAACTTCTCTGGGTCTCAGAAATTTTGTGCAAAAGCAGTGCCTAGCTGGACATAGTGATTCTGTCACTTGGGAAACTGAGGCACGGAGACTGTTATGCGTTGAGGGCCAGCCTGAGCTACAGGGTGAGACTTTGTCTCAAAACATGTAAAATTAAATGATGTTTAAAGAGATGGGATGGGGATGATTTATATATTATAGATATACCCCTCCCACTTCTGATAGTGTTTGAATCACTGAAGTTTGGAATTCTGTCTATAACTGCATTAATTGTTTAGTTTTAATTTACTTTAAACCAACATGGCAGCCAACACAATCCTCAAACGGGTGCCTATCCTCTGGTCTAAAAGTTCTGATGCAAGCATTGGAGAATGCTTTATAACAGATAGCCACACCATTTGGTGTCCAAGTTCTCTATAACTAGAGCTGCCAGATGCCTGGGCTATGGAGCAGCTACAGCTTGGTTGGTATGTCCTGGCTTTGGTAAAACCCCAGGAAGGGAAGAAGGAAATGGAAATAGCATCTCAATGCCTTTTTTTAAAAGTATCACTCTAGCATCTGTGACTCTGTCTTCAAGTATCCCCCGACTTTGTGCCGACCTCCATGCCCCATGGAAGGATTTGCTCTGAGTGCTCAGGTCTCTGTGCCCTGTGTGGCCTTAGAGACATCTCCGTCTCTCAACTGTGTGATCTTTGAGAACAGACGCTGTGCCTATCCTCTGATAAACATCCAGCAACAAGCTCGGTCACTGTCAGTCAAACCAAGTGTTCTGAAAGGTAAGAATTAACTTGTAATGAAGAACCAGTCTTGCCCAAGGTTGCAATCTACCAGGGACAGCACTATAAAAGCTCACACTTTCAGAACCCTGGGATGTAGCTCATCCAGTGACAGCTGCTTTCATAAACAACGAAAGACACTGTTGAAGTGATTAGCTTGCTTAGTCTCCACAGTATCACCAGATCCCAATCCACAGTATCACCAGATCCCAATCCATAGTATCACCAGATCCCAAGACTTTCGGAGGTTGTGATCAGGTATTCAATTCAAATCTGGTGTTTACTACTGGCTGACATCATCGTGGACCCAGACACCACCCTCTCTACTCCCCCCTGCCCTCACACTCCAAGGCAAGGGTCACCGAGTAATGTCATGGTCCTGGCTCAGTTCCAGTTGCGGATTGGGCAGAAGTCACTGAAACTGGCCCCAGATGGGATTCCAGGAGTAAAAGCAGACCATCCTCTCGGGACTTCTGGGAACTACAGATAACTTTTTTAATGAACCAAAATACCAAAGAAAAAAGCCTCCTGACAGTTGTTATCCATTGCCCAACTCCCCATGGAGAGGTGCCTGTGGAATTTGCAGTGCTGTGGTCATGTGTGAAGGGCAGCTCCAGGCCCCATGGTGATAACAAGGAGGAGGCATATTTATCTAGCATGCCTCCCCCAGAGAGCTTGTTTTTTTTTTTCCTCCATTGCAATAGCACCGGACTTCTTGGCTTAATCCCTGGTGCCTAGCACAGATGGGTGGTACCACAGAAACTGCCCAGAGATTTGCAAAGATCCACAGAGGGAACAGATAAGATGTGGCATTTCACATCCAGGGCTGAGGCTCAGGTATGGACAGCTGTCAACTTCAAAGAGTTTCATAATCCTGATTTTAAACAACCTTGCTGTATTACAGAAACACAGGAAATAGTATTCCATTCTTGGAAGGTAAACAAGGAGAAAGGGTAGGTCTAAGGTAACCAAGATATTGTGCATGCATGCAAGTACACAAACACACACACTCATACACACACACACACACACACACTGTACACCTCCCCCATTGTGTGTGTGTGTGTGTGTGTGTGTGTGCCCACTCAGAGTGAATGCATGTTTGAGACTGGGTCTAATTCTATAACCCAAATTGGAACTAACAATGTACCCCAGGCCAGCCTCAAACTCAAGGTGATTCTCCTGCCTCAGCCTCCCAACTGCCAGAAGAAGCATCATGAGTCACCATGCCCAGCTAGAATTCTTGAAGGCATGCGTATGTTTAACTAAGAAACCTGGTGATGTTACACGTGGCCGTCTCAGGAGCTATGCCTTAGAAGGAGTGGCCTTGCTTCAACCCCAGTGACTAAGGAGGTTACCAGGGCAGAACTTCCCACTACCAAGGTTAAGGGCTGGTCAGGAGATCAGGTCATAGGAAGAGTTGTGGAAACCTAAGTCTAAGTTGAAGGCTTATGTTTCCAAGGTGAATCCAAATCCGTTTAGCAACAAGGTAAGTTTATCTGCCACAGTTGGTATTAAAATCGCTTTTCACACAGTGGCTTGGAATAACTGCTATATTCCAAACATGTGCTGGGTATGTCACCTGCAACAGCAGGTTTCAACTAAGGTCGGGTTTGTTTGGCTTTTATCCTTGATATCGATGGAGAGCTAGAGACTCAGAGAGTCCTCCTGCAAAGTCTCAACCTAGCAGGAGGAGGGTAATTTGGGTATAAAAATCACATCTGTAGTCTTGTTGAAGTCTTATGTCTTCTTGAAGACATACGGTGAGGAGAAGAGCTATACACCCTAACATGTCCCTCAGTTGGGAACTTGAAATAATGTCCCTCACAGTGGAAAATAGAAAAAAAAAACAAAATTTAAGGTGATCCAAAATGCAGTCTCATAGTCAAACATATTTGGAATACTCAAATGCAAGCAAGGAGTCTATTGATAGGAGAATAGCAGGGTCCAAGTGACCCAATCAAGAAAGTAGGGAACAAGGGGAGGCTTTAGTTAAGGAGGGGCAGGAGTTAAATACATAAAAACCAGGAAGGGGGTAAAAACAAGATTCTGAAGACAGTTATACATGTAAGTCAGTGTACACACATACGTGTGTGTGTGTGTGTGTGTGTGTGTTCCAATAGTCCTACCCAGCTGTGGTGTGTGTGTATGTGTGTGTCTGTCTGTCTGTGAGTGTGTAAGTGTGTGTGTGTGTGTGTGTGTGTGTGTGTGTGTGTGTGTGAATCTGGGCTGACAAACTCCACCCAAGAGCCATGAACTAACAAATATACTCACATTGGGTCTGAGAAGCCCTCTTCTGAGTTGTTGGCCAGGGTTGCCAAAGAGACTCTCAAAACATTATTGGCTATGCTACTGCCCTTAGTTAACCACAGAGGTCTCTGTTGTTGAAGATAACAGGACACCCGGAGGACTCAAGCTGGATCTGGCCTGAAAACCGCTTTCGTGGTTCTAGAAGGCCTCCTGCAAGCTTCCAAAGGAGGGAGGCAATCAGTCGTCTTAACCAGCGACAGTAACTATGAACTGCAACAATGACCAGCATGGCACAATAACCCTAAGGTTACAATACAGACACAGGTATCTTGGCGCTAACCCACAGCTCTCCAAGTCCCACTTAACGAACAGAAAATCGTGCCGGGTACTGGAAACCTAGCCAGCTACCTGGGGTGAGTGTAGTCTTGGATTTTGGAGAAGAACCTACAACTTTACTAAAACAGCATAATCTCTATTTGCATTCTAAATACTTACTCCTATGCCCAGAGATAAGTGTCGCCCTCCCTCTTCTTCAGGGAAACTTCTCTTTGTAACAGACGGAGACCACTACAGAGAACCACAATTTGATCAGAATGCAGAGCCGTGAAGCCCAGTCCCAACCAACACAAACAAACTCCTTCACCTGAAAGCTGAGAGAGCACTGTGGAAGAAAAGGCACAAAGACGGTGAGGGCCACTGGAAAAGGACGTTTGCTGCGAGATTGTGTCCCTAGAAATGTCAGAAGCTACATCCATGAAGTCTCGCCAGCACGGCTGCCCTACCAAGACCTGAACAGTGATGACTCCCGTGCATTTGCCACCATAGATAGGGGAAAGTTCAGGAGGCCTCGGCCTTAGACTGACAGGCAACTAACGAACGCTGAGATCAGAAGAAGTATCTTCCCCAGGGAAGAGCACATTAATTTGTTATCCAATCCAAATGGTCAGCCCGAAAATATACACATATGAGTAACATTGTGGGGATTGAGTAGGTGATATTTAAATATTCAGATACAGCACAGAGAGAGGGGGGGTAGAAGGGGGGTCAGGAGGGGGACGGGGAGAGGGAGATGGGGAGGGAGAGAGGGAGAGAGGGAAATCAGAAAGAAACAAACACATACAGAGAGACAGAGGAATTTAAAAAAAATCAAAGAAAAGGAGGCCATAATTTGAAATAGGTAAGGGGTATATAGAAGGATTTAGAGGGAGAAAAGGAAAGGGCAAATGCTGTAATTACAATCTCAAAAACTAAAAAGTTAAAGAAACTATTAAATGGATATCTTGTTTAATATAAAAATTGAGTGTAGAGTGACTTTCAGAGAAGAGGCTACGTAACAATTCTCAGATTGGATGAGAAAGCTTGGGAGTAAAAGTCTATCATGCAGGAATGAAGATTAGAATTAGGGTGTGAGGCAGACGAAGGCTCGGAGAAAGATATTTAAGCAGAGAATCATTTATAAACTATTTAATATCTAGTGGTATAATTGTGAAGAACACAGCCTAGTAACCCTTGGCCTAGATACTAATAAAGCCAAGAATCGAGCCGCAAGCCCACATCCCACTTCAGGAAACAGCCATTCTTTGAAGTAAGCAGGGACGTCGTGCCTGGTGAAATGCAAATCAGGTGAGACGAGGAAGAGACTTCTGGGCCCCCACAGCATTGACACAGGTCTAAGGCCAGCTCCAAGAGCCCCAAGCAAGGCCCGTGGTCACTGGGCACCAGATGCCCCCTTGCAACCTGCCACCCCTCCAGAGCAGTAGCCAGAGGGGTCATCATAGAAGCTACCCGCTTTGTCTTCCATGGACCTCCTCATTCCCTCCAGAGCCCGTTAGCCAGCCAGGGCTTTCTCAACCAATTGTTCACATTTCTATCTATTTGCCTTCTTCCAGGGAGATAAAAGAAAAGAAAAAAGGCTGCAAGTGATGGGAATGAAGGAAGCCAGGGGCTCTCCTGGGGGCATAGGAGAAGACACTAACATGCTCTCTAATGCAATGTGGCATTTGCCCTTCTTTCCCAGAAACCCCTGGGAAAAGCAGCATCAAGCCGGAGTCAAGAGCACCGTTAGTCTCCAGGGTCTCAACCAGTGACCCAGGCCAGAACACCGGCCTCTTAAGCTTGTTTGCCTTGCCTGCCTGGGTAATATTTGAGCAGCTGAGACACATGATGCAGACACAGGAGTTTCCCATCATGCCAGCTTTAGGAGTATCCTGTGGCATGGTCAGTCTCTGTCTAGATCAAAGGACCCAGGCTGTTCAAACTCACCTGGAGGGACCCAGGTGAGAACCAAACAGAAAATCCAGTCACTAGCCTCTCACGCTAAGCATGCATAGTCAACGCTGGCAAAGGGCTGGAGACTTTGAAATTGCTATGTGTGGCATTTCGCCAATGGAATTGCCACAGCATCAGCTCATTAATAAAAGAGAGAGTATTGACATAGTCTGCAATCATTGTTATCACTATGAAAATGAACTGCAATGATATGCTGTCCTTTGTGTTTAAGACAATGCTGCTAACACCCTATAATAAGTGTTTATTCTCCATTGCACAAGGATTAGCTACTGTCCAAGCTACTAACACATTAGAAGGTGCTCACCATGTGCACTTGTGAGTACACATATCTGTATGTATGTGCATCATACATATGCACCCATCCAAATACATATATACACAAATGTAGATGCATGTTATCACACTCATGAACTGGTTTTGGTATTTATGTATAAGTGTCTTTTCCCTAGATGGCTATGCAAGTCTTTTGTTTGGTTGGTTTTGCACGTGTATCTGTTTGTTATGTGTATGCATGTTCACATGTAGGCACGTGTGTATGTGTATGGAGGCCCAAGGTTGAAGCTGGTTGCTCCTCCATTACTCTCCACCTTATTCTTTGAGACAGGGTCTTTCAGTTGAACCCAGAGCTAACCGGTAGTCAAGTCTAGCGAGCCAGCTTACTTTCTGGATCCTGTTTCTGATTTGTGGGTGCTAAAATCACAAAGAGGCCACCATGCCCATCTTTGATTTATGTGGGGCTCTTAGGAGTCAAACTCCAATCGTCACACTTACTATGGAGTGATCTCCCCAAGCCCAGGGAATGCACATCTTTAAAGACAATCATTTTTTTCCCATGTAGTTCATTTCCATCATCCTTAGATTCAAACTACTAAAAACTGTTGGCTCTCTAACTCAGCAGTGGGGGGAAGGCTCAGGCTTAGGGATCCCTTCATGTTCCATCCCTCAAGTCTCATCTGTATCATGTGACATAAAACAGCTGAGCTACCGAACAAACACAGTGACCAACTCAGAAAAAGGCCACCTCACTTCTGAGTGAATCTGCCACTTAGCTGCATGCCTGGGTGGACAGTACATTGGACTCTTAAAACGCCTTTGTTCTAGGACTCAGGATCTTAAAACATTTCTCACCAAATTTTTCAGTTACAGAAGTAATAAATGCTTATTAGGGAAACTCTAAAAAAAAGTGTATGCATAGAAAAAAATAATAAAGCAAATCTTGTTTCATTTTCCCAATACAGCTACAGCTGGCGTTTCAGTAGATTCCTTTCTGGTTTTTACTTTGTGCATTATAGAAGGCTTAATTGTATCATGTTTTTTCCCTTAATGTTATTTCATGAGACTCAGTTACAAGATTGGCCTTTAGAGACTAAATTTCCAGTGGCTGTGTAATATACAAAATCTATTTAACCATTTCCCTATAAATAGTATTTAAATCAATTTCAATTTTTAAGTGGGGTCACACTGGCCTGGAACTAACTCTGTAGGCCAAGCTGCTCTCAAACTGGCAATCCTCCTGCTTCACGTTCCCAAGTTTACAGGCATGTTCCACTATGACTAGCATAATTTCAGTTTCTAAAATGCTAAGTGATGTTGAAATGTATACCTAAATGATGAAAATCTACAGTTGGTTCCTGCAGAAACCACCACTAATTCAAAGGACTTGACTGTTTGCAAGGCTCTTGCTAAATATTTGTGAATTGTTTTCTAAGAGCGTTGCACTAGTTAGAATTCCCACAGCCACGCTCCAATGCAAACAAAGCCAGTTTTGAAGCATACCTCTGGGAATCATTTATCAACAACTGCTTATGATGTTGTTGTGCAGCTCCTTCACGGTCCCTACTTTACCTGTCTCTCTGTACCTGCCGAGGGCCTGTGCCGAATCTCAATCCCGAGGATGCAGACCATCAAACATGGAAGTGCCCATACTCCAGCAAGGTCCCCATTCTGGAGACTCATGGCAGAGAAACCTTCTGACCCATCAATGTCTACCTTTGAGGAACATTCAGGAACCATCTATGTGTAGTAGGGTGCTTCTTAGCAGACACACAAACCTATAGCCTTTGACTTGTGTTCAGATGCCTGTGGTCTCTAATTATATACTTTTATCATGAATTTTTTAAAAAAAATATTTTACTACAGCTATTTATTTTGTGCTCATGCATATATGTGAATGCACAGATGCAGTGTGTGTGTGTGTGTGTGTGTGTGTGTGTGTGTGTGTGTGTGTGTGCGCGCGCCATGGGCATGCCTGTGCAGGTCAGAGCTAGTTCTTTCTGTTTATCATTTGACCCCAGGAAGTCTGGCTCAGGTTATCAAGCTCAGCGGGTAGCCTTTACCTGCTGAGCATTCTTACCAGCCCCCTCTTCCTATGTTCTTATTTTATGTTCTTTCCTAGTGACCTAGTGGAAATCCTGAGAGGATGTGACACCAAGGAACCCCACCTCCTTAGCCACTCACTTCCCCAGCATTCCTCAGGGAGAATTCCAGAACTGTGCCAGACACCAGCCATGCAGAAGACATTGCTGGCATGTCATTACAACAGGATGTAAGAAAAGAGGTTTGTGTGTGTGTGTGTGTGTGTGTGTGTGTGTGTGTGTGTGTGTGTGTGTGTGTGTGTGTGTGTGTGTGTGTGTGTGTGTGGTGTATTAGGGAAGAACACAGCTTTGGCCTTTATGTTTGGCCTCAGCATGCATCTCTGCCCACCCACCCCTAGAGACCAGTGTGATTGTGAGCCCTGGGTTAGTTGCTTAATGCCACTGCAGTTAAGTTGGGTTCCTCCATCCTCTGCCTTAATGTCCAGATGACTGGCCACAGAAGCCATAAAATGATGAGATCTCTGAATCTCTAAGGAAAGCAGCGAGCCAAGTCTGAGAGATGTCTGTATTCCAGTGAGGGCGTCAACTAATCTTACAAGTGGAAACACCAGGAAAGTTGACTGTGCCTACACTCCAGTGTTCACGTGGCCCACGGGGTGCCTAGGGCAGGACAGTAGACCCGTTACTTAACCAAATGAGGCAGAGAGACAGCAACAGAATCCCTTCCCCTTCCCAAGGACTCAGACAGCACAATATGATCATGATGCAACTGTTCCAGTTTTCAACATCCAAGGTCAATACCTCAGTAAGTTCAGAGAGCTTTGACCTTCTCCATGGAGGTAACAGCTGGAGACAGACCCACAGAGAAACTGTTGGTCAGTGGAACCTAGGGCTACCTGCCTTTGAGGGGAAGGGCAGGGTGAGGTTAGTACCAGTACAAGACAAGGTGATTCTTCAAGTATCTTAGCAGACTTGGGGCATGGCACACAGAAGTGTTTCCGAACCCCCTACCCTCCCTTGCTTTCCCTTTTCAAGAGATGTGCATGCTGAAGTTCAGCTTCACACGATGTTGTGACTCCCTGGTTAATGAGGCCACTGCCATGGGCCAGATCCTGGGTCAATCAGAGAGCTTAGCATATGAGTCTGGGTCTGTGCATCACAGTCAGCCCCAGGAGCTGGTATAGTAAGCTGGGTAGCGACCTGAGTTCTAAATAACCAGAGGGAACAGGAGACTCCCAACTAGACCAGCCTCTAGGGTGGGCTGGACAGACACTCATGCTCATGTCAATTTTACATGTGTTCTTGCCTAGTACAGCAGAACACCGCCCTGCCCCCCGCCCCCCGCAGTTAGGCCAATCACCTTTCCTTTGTCTGGTTGTAACCACAAGCTAGCAACGGTTTCATCCTCTTCACTGGAGGAAAACACTAGAAACACCACCATCTCTAGAATCTCTTTTTATATAAAAGGGAGAAAGCATGAATGTACACAGATTCGAGGCCCCCCACCACCACACACACAGAGTTTCTCAGTGACACATCCTCCTGTGACCAACATGACACCTCACTCACAAATTACACAAACTGAAGGACGAAGCAGTGTAGGATCATCCAATAAATCATAAGCACACATCAAAATCTAACCACTCAACTAAACCCGGGCCTGACCAACATCACATCATTTTTGAATGCTGGCGTGGTTGATCTGCAAATGATGTGAGATCATTCAGAGCATAGTTATTCACCACTCATCTCTTTGCTCTCTGAGTTATTGTACTTTAATTAACATTTAGTAAAGATTGTGAGATCATCCATGAAGCAACGCTATGTAGGGGATTCCCTGAAGCTCAGAAGAGAAAGGCAAAAAGAACCCCATCTATTAACAGGCATTGAAGAGCTGGGCACGGAGGTGTACAATAGCAACCTCACCACTTGGGAAGATGGAGAAAGGATTGTGAGTTTAAGGGCAGCCTGGGCTATTTAGTGAGACTCAGTCTCAAAATCAAAACAAAGAAAGCAAACAAACAAAAAGCCTGGATGACTGACCAACAACTGGCTGGATGACTGACTGACTGGCTGGCTGGCTGGCTGACTGACTGACTGACTGACTGACTGACTGACTGACTGACTGGCTGGCTGGCTGGCTGGCTGACTGACTGACTGACTGACTGGCTTGCTGACTGACTGACTGACTGACTGACTGACTGACTGACTGACTGACTGGCTTGCTGACTGACTGGCTGGCTGGCTGGCTGGCTGGCTGGCTGACTGACTGACTGACTAGCTAGCTTGCTGACTGGCTAGCTGGCTGACTGGCTAACTGGCTGACTGACTAAATATTAGAAGGGCCTATCGGCTGTTCCTCACAGGACCAGACATCAAGGCTGGGGAATGGGAGGAAGAAGGCAAGTTTGAAAGAAGACCCGCCAGTCCTGTCAGTCCTCACTCCCCGGGGTCATTCCACCAGGGCTGGCCAGTATGCCTGACAGCCCACAGTAGTCCAAAAGCAACAAAGACCTCCTCTGCCAGGAGAAAACCAGACTATGTTTTTGTCTCTAGCCACTCCCCCAGCAGCTTGGGTCCTGCCAAAGGACCGCAGGTCAAGCCTGGGAGAGCTCCAGCTGGCCCGGTTCCCCTCATAACTGCTCTTGGCTTCATTAACCCAGCCCCCTCCCCTTGCAGCCAGTGGGGCAGGAAGCCTTCCCCGGACCTGTTTTTTCAGCCTGTTTTTTTTTTTTTTTTTCTCTCTCTCTCTCTCAGAAGTGGGGCAGTTGGTTGCCACAGTAGGAGGAGAGCCTACTGGGAAGGGAGAGAGTGAGCTGCCCAGGCTGGCTCACTCTCAGGGATGGCACCTCAGGGCTGTGCACGAAGGCGCCCCAGCACCCAGTCTCCTGGCATTTCCTGGCACAGCCCTCCTGATAAGCTTACCCTTTGTCTGAGATCACTGGAATTCTGCCTCAGAAAAGGAAACACTGAACTGAGAGTGGAAAACAGGGGGAGATGGGATGATGCCAAAAACCTTGCTGGAAATCCTTAGCAGGGATTACCGTCTCCAGGATATGTTGCCCAAGACAGGGTACTTTTGTGCGGGAGCTCAGAACATCTGAAAGTCTCAGAGGTATTCTCTCACCCGAGGCTTCTCAAACTTTCTGTGGTAGAGAGCCACTTGGTGAAAAATTTCCAGTCTTTCATAGAAGGATACTTTTGTCAAATACCAAACAAATGACTAGGAAAAATAAAATAGCAAATGACAGCATATAAATTCATTGGGCATACTCCCCAATCCCAAACAATATTGAAGTGCTGTGTGCATTCCCAAGTGTTCACCCTCTGATATCTGCCCTGAACAGACAGTTAACAAATTGTTCACAGACCATACTTAGGTCTAGTCTACACTCAGTAAATGGTTCAAGTACCCAGAGCTTCGGGGCTCATTAGAAATGCCCAATCTTGTGTGCCACCCAAGACCTACTGAGTGAGAATTTTGCATTTACAAAAAGCTCCCACATAGTTTTCAGTATGTCTACATTTGAGATATGGTGGAATTGAGCAGGCTCATTGTTTAATGAATTTCACACTCAACCCTAGAGGTGTCTTTGAGTAAAAAGGGTACTTTATGTTAAAGCATCTTACCTGAGGGACTAAAGGAATGGCTCCATCGGGAAAGAGCTCCCCTTTAAAAGATAAGGCACTAAGCTTGAACCCTAGGACACATGTGACATAAAGCCAGGCATGGTGGCATATGCTTATAATCCCAGCATTGGGGAAGTGGAGACAAGCAGTGTGGGTTGCTGGCAGCCAGTCTGACCTACTTGGCAACTACCAGGCCAATAGAAGACTCTGGAGACTGAGAGCAGAGCAAAGAGGGAGAGATAAAGAAAATGAATGAACAAGGTAGAGAGTTTCAGAGGAGCAACATATGGAGTGGTCTTCAGGCCTCCACACAACACATACACATATGTGTATAAACACCTGCATACACAAGAGTACATGCACATGCATATACACATATACAAAAGCATATTAACTACATTGGAGTAGAAGGCAGGTGTAAAGATAGTGAACTATTTTATGGATATTCGGTAACTGAGCAGAAACAAAGCAGAGAAAATGTGGAGGATGGAGACCCCCACCATGGCCAGATGATACTGTGGCTTAGAAGTTTCCAAACAAGGAAAGCCATGCAGGCTAGATCAACAGTGAGCCAGCAGAGTAAGTGTGAGGGATGAGAGATGCTAGATCAACAGTGAGCCAGCAGAGTAGGTATGAGGGATGGGAGATGGTTCAGAGCTGCTGTGAGTATACAAAGCATATCATAGGGTGACTTGGGAAGTCTGAGGTCAAGGAATGGCAACTTGATTCTGTAACTAAAAGGGCTGGCCTGACTGGAGACAGTAGCCTACCTATTTACATCACGTCTATTGGTCAGCTGATTGGTATTCAAGGAGTTGGTTACCAGTCACTAGGCTATGCACAGTCAGCTGTAACTTCTCCCCTAATCTGTTTGGGACATTTAAGGCTCTCCACATCCTAGTCTGTCTCCAGCATAGAGCCAGAGAGGCTGGATGCTCCCAGGGTCCTCTCTGCCCCTCCATCTTCCTATATGCCTCCGCCTCTGCCTCGGACTGCAGACTTGTTTCAATCAATTTCCACTGAGTCGCAGGTTAGTATTTACTTCATAAAGTCAACCTGTACAGGAGTGAGAAGACAATCATAGTGGCCTCAGCCACCCCTGAGTGCACTGAGCATCTTATAAGTATGACACTAACATCAGTGTGACCCTCAATAGGAGAGTCTTCTCATTCTCCAATATAATAATTCTTAGATACGGGGTAACCTTTGAAACTGGGGTCTTCAGTGATCACCCTTCCCAAGTCATCCAGCCAATCTGTTTCTCTGCCAGAAACCAAAATGAGAAAAGTGATGTTTAATAAATCCTGGGATTAACTAAGCTTAGTCACTAAATGACAGCGGCATTTTTTTTTGTGTGTGTGTATGCTTAACATTATGTCATTATCAAGTACTTTGACTCTCAGTTTGTGTTGAGAACACTTGTTTGTGATCATTCCATTTCCTTTGGCCTTGGCCTTGTATCTTTTGCTCCCAAAGGGGCTGCAGCATTCAAACCCCTGAAGAATAAATCAATGTGAGTTGGGCCCCATAGCTCTTCTGTCTCACTCCCTAGAGTCCCCAGGCCTTCATGCTGGGGCAATAACTTCAAGAGTGGCTCACATCTAGGATTCAGGATTGGAGGAATTTGAACAAGAGATCCAGGGGATTGTCTCAATCCCGCCTCTATCCTAATCCGGCAAGACATTGAGGAACACTAGCTTTCATTATCTCACACTTCAGCGTGGGGTATCAAGTGCTGTAACAGATGAGGGGACCCCAAGCTGAGGGTGCATAGCATAGCAACTGATAACCAACTCCTTGAATACCAGTCAGCTGGCCAATAAATCTGTTATAAATAAATGACTCCTGTCTCTGGTCAGGCTAGCCCTTTAGTGCCAAGCAGCTCAGACAAGCTGTAGCCTACCCAGAGCTCTGACTAGAAGGCATAGCGACAAACTCAGCTATCACAAACATCTTCTAACAAAGTAGGTCCCCAAACAAGCCAGAGTGCGACCCACTCATCTTTGTTCCTCGTGGGTAGCCACAACACCCCACCCTCAGAGCGGCCCCGAGAAATGCTTGTCTGTGCAGTGTATCACTTGAGAACAGAACACTCAGCTCAGGCTGCCCTCTCATTGGTTTGCTCATGAGATGACATCTTTTTTCCATTCTGTGCTTTTGTGTTTTCAGTCTTATAAAATGATATCATCGAGAAAAAGAAAAATTCTTGGCTGGTGACAACTCAAAAGCCAGGGAGCAGAGGAGGCTTGTGGAGCAGTAAGGGACACAGAGGGCCAGCTCTGTCATCTCTCCTAAGCTCTACAGTCTTGAGGAGTTCCCTATTGATCCTCTCTCCTTCCCCCTCTCCTTTTGAATGAACAAAAGGCTGATGGATCCTTGTTTTTGTCCTCCCCCAGAAACCAGGCAGCTTGACTGGAAAGATGATGTGCATCCATCATCTTTATGCTTCATGTTAAGCAGGGCAGGGGTGGCATGTGTGCTTGCTAGTGTGGCCACCTTCCAAGATGACATCAGTATGGCTTCTGTGCTCACAGCTACTCATTCTACATTTGTGCTCCCCTACATAAACCACAGAGATGAATCACACTTTACCCTGAGCCTGGAGAGGGGGAAGGACACTAGCTAACCTTTGACCTGAGGACCGATGAATGAGCAGGACTGATGGAGGCCACAAGGAAGGAGTCAGAGATGGAGCATGCTGAGGAAGAGACCTGAGGGATGGATAGAGCCAATTCAGGGTACCAATAGAAGTGGGACCTGGAGGGGGGTCAAATCCTATCTCTTTCTTTCCATTGCCATCCTTCTGTCAAGAATGCTTATGACATTGTTCCCTGTCACCAGGTGACTTAGAAGTCCATAGAGGCTATGAAGACTATGGAGCTCAGTGTAAGACCCAGGACAGGCACATGCGTTAAAAGCCACCCGAGTTTGTTTTGTTCTGTCCTCTTCTGGGCCTTACACACAATCAGTCCATATTATGAAGCTAGTAAGTACTTATATACATGGAGGAAAAATTGGGCCTTTACCATGGTGGGGACAAGTGAGGTTCTGATACGTTTCCAAGTAGCAATAACATGAGGTATTCTTTTCAGTTATTCATGGTTTCAGATCTGTCTTTTAAACGTGAGGTATTTTCCCCAGCCCACCCCTCCTTTACTTCCAGAGGTCTCCTCTCTGAGTCCCCAGCTGAGATTCACCATACCCTGATAAGTAGCTCGGGAGACAGGGACATTTTGGATGAGTATCAGATGCCCAAGAGGTTTAAGTTGCTGTCTGGTCTCAGTGATCTTCTATATGGGTAGGGGTGCTCAGCCTCTGTGTTGTCAAATGCCTGGCTTGGCCGCTGCTGTGGAAACAGCCAGTCTCTAACCTGCTCTGGGCCATCCCAGTGGAACCTTGTCAGAGACGGTGGGTATCTAATAAATCACAGTTGTCCTGGTCACTGTGCAGGCAGACCCCGGGCCAGTCAGTAGATACACATAGATATTGTTGTTTGCAAAACTTCAGTGATGCTCAGATATGCTGCCTCTGCACCAGGTGAGCAGCCAGGTCCGGGCGTCTAACAACATAGAAATGCCTCTTCTCAAGCTGAGAAGGACCGCCTAATCGTCCCCAGCAAGGTCCTGTCTGCCCCTCTTCACCCCATACATCAGTTACATTAAACTGTGATGGAACCCTGCTCTAATTGTTAGTTGCATGCTCTGTGGTTTCAAAGACTATTCTCTACCAACTGCTTGGAGATAACTCCTGGCTCATCACAGCTAACCTGTGCTCGCTCTCTACCTGTGTAACATGCCCATCCTACCATCATTATCACCTATTTCAGTAGTGGCCCTCAGCTCCTCCTCCCATAGGGACACTTTCTTTCTCTCTCCAAGGCTCCTGCAGGTCATCACTCTGACTCCCCAACCAGACATTGCTGCTCTACGTTAAAAAAAATTTGTCCTCCTTATAAGGCCATCAGGCAAACACTGAAGACACTTCCAGGCATGCAGTGGAACTGTTGGTTGGGGCTAATTTCTGGAGAGGGTGTCCTGAACCCAGTGGCAGAGCCATGAATGGAAAGAACACAGCCTCACATTGCAACTGGGCTATGTAGCCAGGGCTAAGAGCCCACCAAGCTTTTTGCTCAGCTCCTAATCTTATTATCCCAACATTTACTTATTCTACCTGAGAGGTAGTTACTGGGATCCCACCAGAGGCCACTGCACAGCGCACTGAGAAGAGAGAGGGCAGCAAGACACCATATCAACTCTCTGGAGATGCCAGAATAGGAAAGACAGAAGAAAGGACAGTAGTGTTGAGGAAAGACTGTGCTAGGTACCCATGGCTGAGGCTCCAGACACCCCAGGAGTGCAAAGAATGCCCAGTTCAGTGGGCTGAGGGGAAGCCAAATTCATCTAAGATGCCAGGACATGGATCCCTCTTCAGAGTGGGGATATAAAGCCTGGGGTTGCCTGAGAAGCCTAGCTTTGCAGCCAGAAGCCACCCTGCCACCAGACACATTACGAATTCCAGGCACAGAGCCCATAAGACCCAGGCCACCCATTCACACCACAGTGTCTTCTTTATTTTTTCCCATGCTAACTGGCCCCCCTGTCTGACCTTCCCCAATCCTCCAATAACCTGGGTGTCTGTCTGGCTAGCAGCCACCCAGAATTTATTTATTTTAATTTTTTTTTCCAAGCCCTGGCTGAGACCCAGGACACATGGGAAGGGGCGGGGAAAGGGGGATGGGCTCAGCTTATGCTAAACCTGCTCTCCCATTCAGCCCCTGTGCTGGGCAGCCAAGTTACCTCTGAAGTGATGCCCAGCCGGGAAGGGCTGCCTCTGTCCTACCCTCTAGGGACTGCCAGGCTGAACTAGTACAGATGGCACCGGCAGATGCCAGTACCAAGGGAGCTCCCTCCTCCTGGCTAATGAGGGAGCAGGTGAGAGAACCAGAGAACCAGACCAAGGGTGAGAAGTGGAACAAACATTAAATTAAAATTAGGAAACCTGGATTCTAACCCCAATTCTGTAACTAATAGGCCAGGTGACAGTGCACAAGTCACATTACATTGGAACACCTCTCTGAACCTGAATGTCCCTGTGATCTGGGCCCATGCCTCTGTTCTAGGAGTGAACATACTGATTTGATAGGAAACAGCCCAGGTCCTCATTTCTATACAACTAACCTGCTTGGGAATCCTGAGCAAATCCTGCTAACTTCCTGCTAAGGTTAGCAGACCATGAGAGGTCACATGCCATATAGAAGGGGACCAAAATGGAACTAACACAAAGGGCTTGGGCCACCACTGAACCCAGGATGGAGTCAGAGGATTCATGAAGCCCAATGCAGGAGTCCAGTGTGGAGTCGGCAGTCTGTCCACCTATCCAATCCTGCTCTGACCCGCCTTCCATGCTTTCTTGCCCTTACTGGCTCTCTTATAACACAAGTTTTCTATAGCCATCAGAAGCTTAGATCTAGCAGCCTACTAAGCTCTCAGTCTGGGAATTATCAGCCTTTGGGGACCCAGCTCCCCATCACATCCTCATGTGGCCTTCCCTTTGGGAGCAGTGGGAGCATGGTCCTGTAGATGTGCATCTCACCCTCCTGCAGGCCCACAGCAAGCAGACATTAGCCAAGAAGAAGAGCATTTGAGCATTTAACTGCACCTTTCCCACTTGGAAGGGATGGAGAAAAGTCGAACAGCAACAAAAGCAAAAAGTGCTTTGGGGCTAATATAAAGGCTGGCTTGGCAGCCCCTCTAGACTTCTGGGAAGTGCTGAGACTGAAAATCAGTTTTTCATATGCTAGTAAGCACACTGGAGGATGAGGGTGGTTGGTCATTATCTGGGGCAGAGAGAAGTTGGTAGAGTTAAGGACAGATGAGGCAGGAAGTTGCTTTAAATGTCTATGCTATCAAAGGAGGATACAAATGAAGACCTGGAGAAACTCTGTAGGAAAGGATACAGCAAGAAGAAATGGGGGACAGCAGCCTGGAGCCAGGCAGCATCTTTGCTAAGTTTCTCAGGCAGCCATACTTTTCTGAGCTATGTACTACATGAAGTCCCCAAGGCCTGTGATGGCAGAAACAGAGAGGAAGGTCTGTTCCCCCAAGCCTCCTACCCCCACCAACACACACATCAGGATGCATTGATGCCGTTGATAGACCCTTTGCTGATTAATTCTGATTGTCAATTTGACATAATCTAGAGTCACTGAGAAAGAAGTCTCAATGAGAAATTGCCTGTGGAGGGCTATTTTGATTAAGTTAATTGCAGTGAGAAGATCCACCCACTGTGGGCGGCAACATCCTCTGGGCTGGGGATCCTGGGCTATATGAGAATAGAGGGAGCAAGCTCAGCATTAGCATGTGTGTGTTAATTTCTTTCTTTGCACTGTTGGCTGTGGATGTAACACAGACAGTTGCTTCAAGTTTCTATCACCCCAACTTTCCTGCAGTGTTGGATGGCAACCTGGAATTATGAACCAAATAAACCCATTCTCATTTGATTTCCTTTGGCATAGTAGCAAGAGGAAAAATAACTAAGTCAGACCAGCTAGCAACTGTGGCTGGCCAGGTCACAAGATAAGGCTGAAGATGTGATGCCAGCTCCTCGCAAAGATGGGAAAACGCCATTTGACTCTACCTCGAAGAAGAAGCAGGAAGACCAGATGCAAATTCTATCAGGAGCCACTGAACCTGGAAGGGATTGTGATGAGTGCCAGGGCCTTGGTGGCCAAGAGACACATGGTGAAACCAGTCCCTCCTCCTTCATGTCTGGGGCCTGCAGTCCCTCATCAGTGTTGGGCCAGACTCCTCACTCCTGGGGTCTACACTCTTTTTGGTTGGGGGGAATTTTTTGTTCTGTCTGCTCTCTAGTTATGGAAGACAGTTTCCCCAAGAATGTCTTAGCTAGATGGTGCATAAACTGATCCTGGAGCCTTACCAGGGAGGATGATGCGGCCTAGGACTTTCGATGGTCACATGATTAGACCTGAGAGGGATTAAATCAAATGTATTCCATAAATATAAAGCTGGTTGCATCAAGCCCACCCTGGAATGTCCTGGCCATGGATGACAGGGCAGGACACAAGGGACTGAGTCAGACACCTACCAGAGAGGCCCATGCCAGGCCCATGTTTTGAAATTCAGGATATAGCCTAAGGCAGTGGTTCTTAACCCGTGGGTCCTGACCTCTTTGGGGAGTCAAACAACCTTTTCACAGGGGTCACAGAAGACCTCTGGAATATACATATCAGTATCAAATTTAGAGTTATGAAGTAGCAACAAAAATAATTTTATGGCTGGAGGCCACCACAATAGGAGGCACTATATTAAAGCGCCATGACATTAGAAAGGATGAGAACAGCTGTCCTGAGAGAACAAAGAATCCAGGACTTCCCCAGAGAGTCACGGAAGTCTCTAGCACAATAATAACCAACACTTATGTAGTACTCACGTAGACTGAACTTTTGTTTCCACAGAGGTATGGTAAGTGGCATTTAATTTACATTCTATAGCCACAAAAACTAAGACACAGGATGATAAAGAGTCACGTCTGAAGTCAAAGGGATAGATTAGTAATAGTCAAGCTTTACCTTGTAGACGCTCTTTCCAAACACTGCACTCCTCCCCAACAACCAGACCATCTTATGGAGCCCAGATTGGCCTAGACTCACTATAGCGCCAAGAATGACCTTGAACTTCTGAACTTCACGCCTCCACCTCTGGAGTGCTAGGGTTTCAGGGGTGCACCATCATGCCAGGTTTATGTGGGACTTGGCATTAAACCCAGGGTATGCAAAGTAAGCACGCCACCAACCGAACTATGCCACCCAGCTCAAAGCCACACTCCTAACCACTAATATATGGTGTGGTCTCCCCAGATTGAATGGGGCCACTGGCTTCCTCAGGGCTTGTCCTGGCCTTTCTGGAATGGGAACTCTGAGGCTGGCCAGGCTCCACATTCAACTGACCCTGAGGGACTCCACACACCAGACTCATCCCTGGGCTCCTGTCACTCTGACAGCTGCCCAGGGGTGGGGGTTGGGACCACATATTGCTCATGCTCTCTGCTGGGAAAACCCAGCCATCCACACTGGAGGCTCAAACTCCTCTCTGTAACCAGTCTTCCTGAAAATTGTACAAATGCTGGAAGATAAAAGCGTGGGGATCGGCATGAATGGAGTGGGTTTTTCAGAAACACCGTTTAACATCAAGAGCCTTCTGATGTGAGCGATTTGGATTCTGGTGCATTTCTGGATTGTTTGTTGAATTATGCATCAGCAGCTTCTGTTGCCGTAAAAAAAAGCGCCACTGCCACTCGGACTGTTCTGAAACCTGCAGCAATGGAGACAGTTGGGCGCACAGTTTGGGAAGTGCGATTTGTCTTTGATGACAGCGAAGCAGCAGAAAGGGAGAAAGAGGAGTGCGGATATGGAAAAAAGGGGGTAGGAAAACCCAGGGAGCAGGCAGCAGAGTCCTCAGAACTTACACAATGTGCTCTCAAATCAACCTCACACCAGAGAGAACCGAGCGGTGAGCTGACCGCTGACACTGCATCCGACTTGCCACGTGTCCATCCTCACCATGAGCTGAAAGGTAGAGAGAGAGCAAGAACCCACCCTTGTCCAGGATGGGACACACACCCGGACTGCCAATCGTTTATTAACTACCAGCTAAAGTGGAAAGTTCTCAACTAAGTTTGTACTTCCTTTTTACTGGGTCAAGGACAGTTCTTCCATTTGCTGCAGGCTGGTATCCTTATCATAAAACTACAGTGGTGGTCAGCACACCCATGTGACAAAGGGCACAGAGCAGGACGAGAAAGAACCACACATCGCATGCTGTTTCAGAGGCTGGAATGCAGTTATAACCCTAATCTCTTGGCATCCCCAACTTCTTTCTTCTGTCATATCTGACCACCTATCCATCTGAGGAAGCTCTCAGCATCTCTGATGGCCCCCAAGCTGATAGAGCCAAGTTGGGGGGCACTTAGGGCAATGGGAAGAAACCATATAAAACCCCCAAGCCATCTGCTCCAAAGCTGAGCTCTGCCTCTACAAGAACATGAACCTAAGAAGGTTATTTAACTTGCCATACCTCCGTTTCCCCATCTGCCAAATCCATTTATCATGGCTCTTTTCCTTGTTGGACAAGGAATATCTATCTATATCTATATCTATATCTATATCTATATCTATATCTATATCTATATCTGAATGTCGCAGCACAATGCTGAGCAGATAGTGAGTGTTCAGTAAACATTACCTTGCTGGTTCCATTGTTAGTCTCAAGAGGAAGGAAGAGAGGGAGGGAGGGAGGGAGGGAGGGAGGGAAAGAAAAATGCTGTGATTTTAGAAGATCTGTTGGGTCATCTATGGAGTGTCTTGCCCATTGAAGAGACTGTGTTCTCTCACTAGTGCAGAGCTGCCTGGTCTCTCCAACAGTGAACTCCATGCCCACATCAGCCAGGCCAGGAGGCCCCAGGGAGTATGTTGGCATCATGTCAGTGGAACCGCCATCCATGCTGGTCTGGTGAGAGCCTCATCCCTACAGTGGTCCTTTTCAGGAAGCCAGTGAGCCAAAACTACTCTCTTGGGCTGGCCCTGTTTAAGACCTGGGCTCCAGGGACAGGGGGAGGCCCCTCAGCCCAATTATAAATCAATCTAGCAGCTCTCACAGAGCCCACAGCCATAAATGGCTCTAAAAGCTCAGCCCTTTCCGGCCTGCATGCGTAGGGCTCCAGGATTAATGAGCATCAGCTGGCGGCAAGCTGGTCGGGACAGATGCTGACCTAATGAACAGGGTGGCCCAGCCTGTGCCCATTGGATGTGGGCAAAAACGACGAGCAGGTGTTCTTGTCACGATGGCCCTTTGCTGAGTGTCATTTTGAAGGGCAGGGCTGTTGTCACCAAGAGCATCTTATTACCCCACCCTGAATGGCCCACAGAAAATACAAAACATAATTCACAAAGGCCAAGTACCTCTAATTGTCATTGGGTGCAAGGCCAAGTTTGTCTCAGGGACTCTCACCTGGAGGAGGGGTTCAGAACTCTGGACATTATTTCTCTCTCCACAACACCTGTTTGGTGCTGCATCTAAGTACAGAGACCCTACCAGAACTTTTCTTGGTCCCTTCCCTGGCACAGGCAACTTCTTCCAAACATGAACTTCTGAAGTCAACACACACCTATGCAGGTTTTAAATGACGCCCAGTCTCCTCCAATCATGCTCATCACCAAAGGACATATGAGGTCTTAGTAAAAAAAAAAAAAATTATAACAGAAATAATATCGTTCATTGAGTACTTAAAGTATGCCAGCTCCTTCAGCCATGAACTTAGAAACTCCAAATGAACAACGGCGAGTAAAGGGTCACATTATAGGGAAACTAAGTGGATCAGAAAAGAGAAAGATGACTTTGACCAGAGAGATCATGAAGGGCTTCCTGGGGGAGGCAGCATCTTCATGATCTCCCTGCTCTCCAGGTCAGGGCTAGAGGAGGTTTGCCAAACACACATATGTATGCTTTGGAAGGCAGAGGTTTGGGGCCATGGGTCCATTTCATTTTGGAGGGAACTACAGCCTGAGAAATGTTACCAGGATGAAATTTCAATATCGGGGTCTTATCACCGACTGAAGGGATTTTCTCTTAACCGTGACTTTCTTTTCCTTTTCTGTATCTGTCCAGAATGTGAATTTTAGGAGATAAAATTTACGCTTAGTGAAATATCACTAATACTTGCAATGGTAAGTGTTCGTGTTGGTGACGTTTTTGAAAAATTGTGTTCGCCGATGTAACTGAAATTTCCATCAAGATCTGGACTATTTCTATGGGGGGGGGGTGTGAAGACTAAGAATGTAACCTTTAAATCTGATCATCCCGTACCTACATCTGCTGGGCATATGTGGACTAAACACATCAGAGTGGCTCACCTCTCCTCAGGAACAAGCAGAATAGAGTGAACCCGACCTAGGGAGGCAAAGGCCTCATCAATCAAGACATCATTTGTCTTTGTATCCCAGGAAGCAAACTCCCCTGACAGGCACAGAATGGGTGACGAAACCCTGCTGGTAAGTAAGGGAAAGCGTCACTGTCCCCTGGGTAAAATCTCCCAAGGAACCGGTATTCCTCTTCCTCTTGTGTGACGCTAATGTCAAGAGCCCTCACCAGGCTATGGAAGAGCATTTTTCTGTTTGGCCATCCCCTTGTTTTCTCCGACATCTCAGACTTGATTTGTAAAGTTTGGGGAAAGCAAGCTAGTGGCCACCCAGAGTACTCCTAAGCTGTTCAGTTGACGGAGCCTCAGACAGAAGACGTCCCAGTCTCAGGTACCCTCGCTTTTGCGGTCTGTGTTCATCCACTGCCTGATGGTTTTTACAGCTAAAACTTTTGCAAATCCCCCAGAAGAAACCGGCATTCCAAGGCCAACCTCCACAGACATGGTGAGATCCATGGACTTCCCAGACTCCTCAGTACCCAGGTATGGCATAACTGGCCACACAGCAACCCTTTCACCCTCTAAGATCCTGGGAACCTCTCCCTTTGCTGGGGACAGCAGGCTTCTCAGGAGCAGCAGCCAGCATTCCAATCAGATTATTTCCCACTTGCAGGGTTGCACAAAGAGAGAGAGAGAGGGGAGAGAAAAAAAATAATGCTGAACATTCTGCTCATGGAAGAAAAAATAGCAGCAGAAAACTGTCACATTGTTTGGTCTATTTTCAATTTCATTTGTGAGCCCTGCAAATAGCTATCTGTGCAAGCAGGCCAGAGGAGGTCTCCAGCGTTGCGGCACACACCATCCCAGCTCCAAGTGTGCGTTGACAGAAAGACCCTTAGTCACGTCCTCTCTGCACCATGTGACCGCGGGGAGAAAGCTGAGGAAAATGTACAAGGGACCTCTCTGCACAATTTTTTTTTTTTTGAAAAATTTTGAGCAACTCTATAATTATTTTAAACAGTCTTTAAAAGCATAGATCTGAGTTAATAGTGCTATAGTCTCAGCATCAGAGTTTGGAAAGATTCCCATAAGGCCAGTGCGCACGCAGGGGTGCAAACTCTTGTTCACACAGGCTGAGAAGGTCACACAAGAAAGCACAAAACCAGAAAGTCATTGGTATGCCTTCAGGACCAAAGGCTTAGTGGTGAATGAAGCTGGGCAGAACACGTACAGGACTTAGTGGGAGTCAGACTGGCGTTTCTCTGAAGGGTATAAGTACTACAGGGATGGAACTCAGCCAGGACGCAGCAAAGGAGAGGGAAGCAGATAGGGTGCAGGCAAAGAGCATCCTAAGCCGGTAAAGAAGGATGCAGCCTTCTGTGGTTGAGGGCAGAATGTGGGGATCTTTAGAGAGAGAAGGTTTATAAAAACAAAAATAATCACAACCTGTGCCATTCCTGCCTGGCACCTGAACAGGTGGATCTACGTACATCTGGGCCAGCTATAAGCCCTTGCAAACCGTCAGGAGCAATTGTCAGCAAACAGCCAATTCTCCAGCAGACACTTGGCATCCCTCAGCTAACCAAACGTGGAGACCTTAGAGTGACTTCAGGAGAGACAGCATTGATGGGGATCGAAGGAAGCTGTCCTCGTCATGGCTCGCGTCCCCCGTGCCTGTCTGCACATAACCGTCTTAGAGGTTTCCAGCTGAAAAGCCAGCCATGTACCAGAAAATCCTGGACATGACCTGGGAAAGGCTAACAGAAATCTCGGGGCCCACATAGCAAGTTAATGCTCTCGACTTACAGAGTCTCGTGAGTCACTCACCACTCAATGCCTCTATTCTTATTTTATACACAAGGCTAATAAACTTGAGCGTCTGTTGCCAAGTCCATGGCCAATTAAAAAAGGACAAATTGAGCAGGAGCAGCAGAGCTACATCAGACAAAATTACTGATGACAGTGAACAGTGACAGGTAACAGACACCCTGATGGTTGGAGGAGGGAGACATCTATGCCAACTTACCTAAGACAGGGGTCAGGACAGCAACCTGACAGGAGCTTTGAAACACTTAATCCAAGTTCTAAAAGTCCCACAGAGCCTCTTCTTTCTTTAGCTTTTGATTAGTATCAACTGACCCAACATGTGTAGAGCAGTGAGTGACAGGGCCCTGATATAGGTGACCAACAGGAGGGACAGCAGGCTAACCCTTCTAATTCCAGGATCAGCACACTTTGTCCTAGTTCAGACCTGGTTTCTTGTCCTCTTGTGCTATTGCCCTGTCAGGCACTCAGAGCAGAGGGCAGATTTCCCCAGACCCCCTCGGCTTGTCACATCAACAAGGCTTCACCAAAAGCAGCTAAGTAGTGGGAGAACCCTTCTTATGTCGTTAGGACAGGCCCAGTGCTTTGAAGGCTATGGGTCTTGCTGTAACCTCCAATCTAATGTGGTCAGACGCACTACATGTCCTTTACCAGTAACATGTTATCCTGAACACTCTCTCCCACCTGATCTAGCATTCAGGACCTATACATTATTAGCAAAGCACAGGGAATGTAGCTGACCCAATGCTGTTACTGGAGAAACCGCTCCCAGGAGTGATTTAGAGCCTCTATCTGCCATCTGAGTTACATTGGCAAGCTTCACAGAGTTCAAAGTCAGAGGGTGAGCCTGCCCTGGGAATGGTCACGTGAACTGGTGACTTTTCTGTATCAGTACCTCAAGAGAGAGTGCTGACAGAAAACCAGAGAGAGTTGCCCTCTCGTGCTGAATGAGGACCAGGTCCCCACCCCAACTCAAAGACCTGACATGAGGGACGCATGGTGGCTGAGGATTCCAGCAAGAATAGAAGCTGCATTCTGGAGTGTCCAGATGTGCAGCCAGGCATCATCTTTTTCTAGAATCCCAACTCTCAATAGTGTCCTCTCTGGTCCCAGAGTCCTGTTTTCACCCAGATATACAACCGAAGAGAAAGCCTGGCAGGGAGGAACAAATTTTAAAGTCATAGGCCCAAGGGACTAGAAGGAAGCAGAGCTAGGAAACCCGGTAGGCAGGTGAGGAAGATGGAGGCAGGGTGGCCGGGGCCAGGCTAGGGATTCTAATTGCTGCTAAAGGTCCCTGGGCAGCCTGGGAGACACCTGAAAATCTTCTGTGGCACTTCAGGCACGGAACATAAATCATTCCCCTCTCACTTCTTCCCAGTCACGCTTTCTTGCTGCATCAGCTGAATCTTCCAATTGGCCCTGGTGTAAATGGGAACTTTTGTCCTCACCTCCTTTTTTCTCCTTTTTCTTAGCAACCTCCTCCCTCTCCCACCCCACAGAAACTGATGACAGCAAATCAGCCTGCACACTCTTGGAGGGAGGCACACACACACACACACACACATACACACACACACACACCACGGGGGAGAGTGTTCGGGGACCCTTGAGGGAGGCTCCAGGACTGAGTGACCAGCAGGGTGAAAGTTGTCACCCAACCTGCTGGCAGATTCCTAAAACCATCTCCTTTCCAGCAAACCTCTGTTCAAGTTCCCAGAGCAGCCAAAGGCATTTGTAGGAGAGGTATATAGCAGAACAGGGAGCAAAGCTTGCAGCTGATCAGGGCGAGAGGACTGCAGGGGGGCCTGTCACTCCCCAGGACCAGAATTCCCCTGGGCTCTGTGGGTGGTGGAGAGACAAGAGTTTCTTTCACATCTTTTGTTTCCATGGTTCCCAAGCACCTCCATGATGCAAGAAGGGTCTGATCCCCTTGTGGAATAAACCCAGAGGCCCCAACCCAAGAGCGCAAGAGAGAAGTGTGCGCCTTCTGTGACCCTCTGGGAACTGAATGGAGACTGCACACAGTGCTGCTGCCTCTGAAGATCTTTGCCTGGTGTTCCTCTCAGAAAGATCTCAAATGTTTTCCGAGCATGACTCGAGAGCTACAGAAGACTCCCACAGTCGCAGCATTCTCCAGCCTTCATGGTGGGTGGGTCTTCCTGGGGAAAGGAGGCTGAGACCCAGGGTAGCAGCTGAGGCTACGCCGCCTACCTCTTGGAGACGAGACAGAGACTGGTGGAGGGCTCGTCATCATCTGGATGACAGAAGAAGATGGCCACACTGCTAATGCAGCTTGCTTGGCACTGTCAGGCTGGATCTGGCAGTGAACCCAGGGACATGGGGTCAGTCATCACAGGGTATTAGTTTAGTGGTGAAGGCTGGGACTTGCATGTCACACTGCTTGACTGACATTTATGTGGTGACTGATGATGTAACTTTCCAGTGCTTCCTTTTGACCCCAAATGGAAGGACGGTAGTGACATCATCAGCTTGTGGGGCACAGAGATTACTTAGAACTGTCCCTGGGAAGTCCTAGGAACAGGGACAGCTTGATCCAGTGACAGATCCCACCATGTAGCTTTGGCCACCCTGAAACTCACTATGTAGACCAAGTCGGTCTTGAACTCAGAGATTCACCTGCCTTTGCCTCCTGAGTGCTGGGATTCAAAGCCTGGTCCATCACACCCAGAAACCTCTGATATTCTCATTGTGTTACCCTCAGGGACAGGGAGACCAGGAGGCATGGGAGAATGAAGCCATGGGGTACAGGGGTGGGTGACGTGAGTTTTCTCGCTGGTTGTTAGGTGATATGATTCTGACATTCTGCTTCTGAGAGAATATCGGAGCTAGCTTTTCAGAAGTAAACAAGGGAGGTAACTAGAGCTATATGTAGCTGTCCTCAGACACACCAGAAGAGGGTGTCAGACCCCAATACAGATGGCTGTGAGCCACCATGTGGTTGCTGGGAATAGAACTCAGGACCTCTGGAAGAGCAGTCAGTGTTCTTAACCACTGTGCCATCTCTCCAGCCTAGTTAGTTACTTTATTGTTAGAAATAACCAATGGAAGAAATTTAAGGTAGGAGAAGCATTTTCTTTTTTGGCCCACTGTTTATGGGGTACCATCCATTATGGTAGAGAGGGTTTGGCCACAGAAAGGCTCACCATGGCAATGATGCTCTCATACGGCCACAGCACTGACCAAGAAGCAGGGAGCTCAGCCCAGAAGCAAGGGACTAAGGCTAGAACCTTCTAGCTCCTCCTCTATGGTCCTGTGTCCTCCAGTGGGGTCCCACATCCAGAAAGTTCTACAATTTCTACAATCCCCAAAATAGTTCTACCACCTAGGCAACCAAGAGTTTGTGGGAACCATTTCACATTCAGACATCCAAACCCGGTGTGTGTGTGTGTGTGTGTGTGTGTGTGTGTGTGTGCATGTGTATATATGTGAACATGTGTGTGTGTGCATGTGTATATATGTGAACATGTGTGTGTGCATGTATATATATGAGTGTATATGTCTCTGTTTGTGTCTGTATTTGTCTGTATGTGTGTGCACATGTATGTGTGTGTATATTTGTGTTTGTGTACGTGTGTATATATGTGTATGTGTGTATGTGTGTATCCCTGTGAGGGATGTGCTTTCTTTCCCTCTACAGCTCTCATAGCTACTTGTTGAAAGGTGAAGCTTCAAACCAGGAAAAGGCCAGCATACAGTGGAGATGAAGCTTGCGCTTTAAAACAGTGACAGCAAGCTGTATACCCTCAGCTTCTAGAGTTCCCAGGACCTAGTAAACTGAGCCACTACAGAGCCAGTTTTTATAGTTCACTGTGCTCCGAAGATGGCATATCGGATGCTTAGCTCCTGACTCTTGTCCCTCTCCTCCATTATCCCTCCTTGATTCAACTTCCCTTGTCTTCCTAACAATAGGAAACAAAGGGAAATGGATAGTTCCATTTCCACACCAGCCTTGGAAAGATTAGTGACAGCTACGTGCCTCTCCCTCCTTATCCCTGCCTATAGAGAAGAGCACGTTGGTTTTGTAGGTCTCATGATTTGGGAGTTCAAACCACAGAGACAAGGACTCTGTGCTTGAAAGAGTAAAAGCTTTCTATCCCCACATGTGTCATGTGTTCCATGGCATGTCCCCACATGAAACAAGGCACACTGCAGAGAACGCACAGGGAGCCTCTAAGCCAGTGCTCCGCATCCTTTCTAATGCTGGAACCCTATAATACATTTTCTCACATTGGGATGACCCCCAGCCATAAAATTACTTTGTTTCTATTTCCTAACTATAATTTTGTTACTGTCATGAATCATAATGTAAATATCTGATGTGCAGAATACCTGATATGTGACCCCTTTCAAAAAGTCATTTGGCACCTCCTCCAATCTGTCTTGACCCACAGGTTAAGATCCACTACTGTAGACTCCTCCCTCTCTCCCCCCTCCAAGAATTGCTTTAGAAACCGTTGGTTGAGGTTTGACCTATCTATAGGGATTTTACTGGCTTTGAAGACAGAATTAAAACAAAGTATTACAGAAAAGCAAGCCTACCCCTGGATACCTGCAAAGACGGATATTTTCCTTCTTTATTCTATTATCTTTTTAAAATTCACTACCTTCTTGGCTCACTAAGAGGTTGTGACCCACGGCTTGGAAAGTGCTGTTGGAGAGGCAGGGAAGTGACAATGACTCAACGTAGCCACAAAGCTGCCCAAGACCCCATTTTGCAGAGACGCAGACTGCCCGACAACTTCACAGTCCAAGACGCCCCAGAGCTGAATCACATAGTTTGAAAAAAAGGGGTGGGGGGTATCCTAGATCCCTGCCTGAGCCAGCCAGCTCATGGAGAACTATTCTGTCCATCCAGAGACTGACACAGCCTCAAGTTGACTCATTTAAAAGGTATAGGATGTCACTCCTGCCTCTCAATAGTGTGAGTGTTTCCTTTGTGGCACATGAATGAAGCCCACATTCGATAAGTCACTCAGGCACATACTCCAAGAACTTCCTCAGAATGGTGTTCAGTTACAAACTAGTCCAATGGAGGCTCCTTTTGTTCCCTCCGCTTCTGCAGTGTGGGAGAATGTAGTAACTTGGGCCCTTTCTCATTCACACCTTATTTGCCTTGAACTTCTCCTCCTTCCGGATGTCTCAAGGGACTGAAACTCAGGAGCCTCCTGATCACATGAAGGGTACCCCCACCCCACCCCCACTCCCTCCAAAATGTCCCTTCTACAGGAATACTTGATTTTTTTATTATACTGGAAATTAATAAAACTCAGAGTAAATAAATAGGAAAGAGCCCACGAGTCACCTAATTTAGCATCCTTCTTCATGGTTAGAAGATAGTGGCCAAAAAAGTAAGTGAGGTCCTTACAGTCACACACAGGACAAGAATGAGATCTGTCTCCCAGGCCAGCTTGCTAAATGGCTTCTCTATGAACAAAGGAAGATGGCTCCCTCTCCAGTATTCCCAATGTGTCCCCACTCTCTTACTGTGGTAGGCTAGGTGGCTCTAGAAAACCAAAATGGAGTGGACAGTAACACTGAAAACAAACATCACTTTCTAGGCCACCTTTACCCACTGTGGTATATAAAAAGGACCAGTCCAAAATGGACTTCCATTTTCAAAGATCCACTCATCTTTAATGGCCCCACTATGCCATCGAATTGTGGCAGCAAGTGGTCTCTAGAGAGACCCACAGTCACCGCCCCTGACACCCACAGTCACCGCTCCTGACCCTGCATCTGGAAAAAGCCTCAGTCTTACCCTAGGTGGATCTTTCCTGCCAGGTCTTATGAGAGGAGCTCCTCCTCTCAGCTGGCACTCTCCTCAAGTGTGGCAGAAATGACCTGACCCTTTTACTGAGTTAGGAAGGCATCAACACAGACCACAGATTGGACCACCAGGGTGCTTTTCACAGGGGTACATGATTTCAAGGGAAGATGTGTGTCTAAATCCTTTGGTCCTGTATTCTATACTCTGAGAAAAAAAAATAGATGCTTCACAAACATGCGTGCGCGTGCGCGCGCGCACGCGCACACACACACACACACACACACACACCTATATACACTGCATAAGTGTATATTCTCACAGATGTTCACAAATCCACACATACAAATATGGATATTCGACTGTTTGGGTCCAGAAACAAGCCTAAGGACCAATTCATGTTGTTTTATTTTTACTCTTAGAGAGTTACATCATAACATCACTACATCTCTCCTGATCTGGGGTGCAACCATCAGTCTGAGGAGCAGGACGATGGCAGCAACGTAAAGTAGGACCAATTCTTTGCTTTGCAGAGTGGGCTCATTGCTTAATAAAAAATTTTAAGAATGCTCATTGAAACTCTTCATTTGAGAGTTTTTGTTTCTCACAGCCGCTCTTGAACTCCGAAGCCTCAGGTCTTTACACATCAGAAATGAGGACTGTCTACCATATTAGCAAAGATGTAATCAAATTTCATAGTTTTCTAGTGGGAACATAAATTGGAATAATTCTTTTGGTAAGCAATTTAGCACTAGATAGTCAATTGCTTAACATGTTCATACTCTCTGACCTAAAATACCACTTCTGGGATGCTAGCCAAAGGAAACAGTCTGCAATGCAAGAATTAAAACAACACAAGTCTTTATGCACAATAATTTCCACATTAGCATTATTTATAACTTGAAATGGAGAAGTAACAAATATTTTTAAAAACTAAAGGAGAGTAGGTAAGTAAGCGGTGATACATTCACATAATAGATTACTAAACAGATGTTTACAATTATGTTTATGAAGAGTTTATAACAAGTGGAAAAATTAGTTGAGTAACACACTGTGATGAATAGGTGGGGGTCACATATGTAGTATATTCTTATATAGAAAATGAAATTAGCATGGGGGCTGGGGGGAACTGTGAGAATATCTCAGTGGGTAAAGTGCTTGCTGTCTAAGCATGAGGACCTGAGCTCCGATCCTCAAAACCAGCACAAAAGCCAAGCATGGGGGTGCTCTAGAGAGACTTTGGGGAGCAGGGACAGGTGGATACCTGGAGCTCACTGACCAACGAGCCTAGCTAACACTTCTAGGCCCAGGTTCAATGGTGAGGCCCTGTCTCATAAGGTAGAGTGTGATAGACAATAACTGAAATCAGTCTCTCACTTTCTCATTTGCATGCAGCACACAAAAGTACATATCCAAACACAAAATGACATTTTAAAGGAGAATAGCTACCATAAAATGGAAAAGTAATATGAAAGTCCACAGGGCAGAGGTACCCAGGCTGTTTTTCCTACATATTTCTGTATTTTCCCAATCAAAAAAGTACATTGGTGGGTTTTTGTTTTTGTTTTTGTTTTTGTTGTTTGTTTGTCTTTCTTTTTTGAGCTTTGAACACAGAAGGGCATTATTTGTAGAACAGTCTGGTTATAGCTATGCGACCAGCTCTGCAGGTGACCTCAAGGAAGCTGGGGTCCCTATCTGCTTGCTTCTCTCCCACTTCCCAAAGCTAGCACTTCACCGTTCATAACCATCTCTGTAACAAGTATGTCGGATCACATGATCTCTGAAACCATTCTGTTGAAATGTTCTGTATCTGAAAATATCATCCTTCTGTGTTAAGAGAATGGGATCTCAAAAGGGGTCCAAGAGGCGGAACCATCTTACAAGTAAAATACTATAATCATCCTAACGAGTGATGGACTTGGATGGTCTTGTGGAAGACGCAGCTGCTCCTTTACAGTCAGCAGAGAAACACTGACATGATGTCCTTGGGTTTGGACAGCTGGAGCCAAACATCCAAATTAAGGGGTCTCTGGCAGCTGTGCTGCACAGTCAAGAACTCGAGGCTGGGAGGGGTGGGGGCTCTGCACTATGCGCTCAGGATGCTGGCTCAGCAGCTTGATGGTGTCTGCATTGGGACAGCAGGATACATAACTAATTTGCCCTATAGCCTCCATATACAAAGATCCCTTGGCCAAGCTCCATAGAAAGTGTGTGTGTGTGTGTGTGTGTGTGTGTGTGTGTGACACAGAGAGAGAAAGGATGGAGGGAGGGGGAAGAGGGAGGAAGGGTAGGGAGGGGGGAGGGGGAGGGGAGAGAGAGTCCCAAGTTGTCTACCTTATGCTCCTTGGAGTTATTGGCTGTCACTCCTTAATAATTCCTTATCAGTTGGTGGGTTGGAAAGGAGAAGAATCCATGGATGGAACCAGCTTCCTACCCTGGATAAAGAGCTGAGTAGGTCGTTTTTCCTTCCTTGGTGAAACTCTATCCCCAAACCCAAGACCCTGATCATCTTTCCCACAGTGTGAAAAAAAACTACTGCTTGTTCCTGGATCTGATCCTGCTTGCATCAGGATGGATAGATGGTAAAACACAGAAGTTGGTAAATGGTCACTGTCTTTCACCTCAAGGCATAGGCTCTTCCATTAGCATTGCCCCTGTGACTCCCCTAACCTGTGTCACCTAAAGGGTTTGCATTTTGCCCAGTAGGGGTGGTTCAGGGACTCGAACCAGCTCTGTGCTTTATGTCCTTCATGGGCAGGTACGTATCTCACCTCCGCTTGTGCCCTCTTCCTGAAAGAAGTCCACTGGGTTGAGGGACACTGCTCCTATATCCTAGATTAGAGAGTTGTATAGAATAACCAGGATGGTCCATGCCCAACAAAGGTCACCCTGTTGCTCAAGGCTGTTGAGGCTGGGTCAACAGTGGCTGGTGGACAGATGGGAAAGGCAGCCTGTGTCCCTCTTTTCCGTGTCCTCGGGGTAACTCTCCGTATTCATGTCTCTTTTCTGAAGACCAAGCTGGAAGTTCTTCAGACCCCTAGAACAGCGTGGCGCCACTCTTCTGAGCTTTCACGCTAGCAGTCATCCCAGTTCCCAGATTACATCTGCAGGATGTAGCCAAGATGCTATTCCAGGATTCATCCAACACAATGAAGAAGCACAGCACAGAGAGGCCGAGCCTCTGGCGTCAGGTCACCCAGTCTGTCACACTCACAGCTGGGAAGACCTTCACCCTCACTGTTAGCCACTTCAGGGGGATAATCATTAGGACGGTCGCCTCCACCCCAGTGGGCAGTGAAGGGTTTTGACAGCATGGCATTTTCTTCTCTGTGAGAGGCAGAAAAGTATGTGCAAATGGATACCCAGGAGGTTGATTCCATGGAATTAGGGTTATGAGCGCTGACTTTTGATAGGAAAGCCATGGAGGGCTTTCTTTCATCTTTAGCTGTAAGTGAAATTCTGCATACTTCACCAAATGGGCACCTACCACCATTGTCCTCTAGGCTCTGGTAGGGAAGGTCATCATGGTTCTTCTTTTACTAATCTCTGTAAGAATGGAAATGATAGCAGGTACTTTCTCCCTTCTAATAGGCCATTATCCATCCTTCTGTGCATTATCCACTGTGGGCCAGTATCCTTACTTGAATGTCACTCCATGAGGACTCAGAGCTCTATGAGTAATAATCAATTTGGTGGATATGGGTCCTTGGCATCATCTAAGGAGACTTCCAGGATCTTGGCCAGCATCCTAGTCATGTATGCCCTTATGTGATAAAGCCATTGGGGGCTTAATATAAGGAAACATTTAGAAGCAGAGAATGAACATGAAGGGACAAGCTCATATGCTTTCTCTTTAATGTATTCAGAGCTGGCAGAGAAAGGGGGACACTTAACTTCTAATTAATGGGCTGCTACGTTTGTCTAAACAATGCTCCCATCTCTCCCCTCACTGTAAAGAAGGCCCCAGCCCTTCTGGAAATAGAGGTTCCTTCTCGCCATCACTGATGGGCAACTCCCACCAATTAAACTGGATTCTGGGACCTCTCCACCCTATTTGGGCCTCAGCCCTGAAATCCCTCATCAAAGACTAGTTCTGATATGCAATTGACATGACCGTAACTGATGAAGTATATTTTATGGGCTTGGCTCTTAACTCTAAATCTATGTCCAATTGAAACTGCTTTCAATTTACTGACACTAAAGAATACAGAAGTTAAAAATTGGCTTTTATTAGAATTGTTTCAACTCTCTCTCTCTCTCTCTCTCTCTCTCTCTCTCTCTCTCTCTCTCTCTCT
>NC_034591.1:51884653-51898232 GCF_900095145.1 Mus pahari
TGTGTGTGTGTGTGTGTGTGTGTGTGTGTGTGTGTGTGTGTGTGTGTAAAACCCGGTCCCTTTTCAACTTATGATAAGGCTTGGGCCTGATTTAAAGTTCTGTTACCACCTGAGTAAGAGGCATATGACTCTAAAGGTGAATTCATGTTTGTGTTGTGTCTACATCCATAATAAGAAACACAAACAAAAAAAAAAAGTCATAGCACAAGAAATGATATATCCATTGCCTTTGTAGAAGAGACTCAGAAATTCTGGTTTCCTGCTTGGGTGACTGTGTGAAGCTTCTCTGGTTCACACTGCTCCCCCTCTTCTGCCTCATTTCTCCACCACGTGGTTCAACCCTAGATGACATAGATTTTGAGGATGAAGGGCCTCAGTTCTGCTCTCTGACCACATGATCACATGCCTCAACGCCATGACCAGAGATGTTATGGAATGTGGCATAGTCCTTGAGTTAACCTATAAGCTCAGCCCATTCCTTGGGCTCTTTATCTACAGAGGTTTGTCGATAGGAGCCCTTCCTGGATCCTCTCCACCTCCTATACCCTGGTAGAGCTTTTCCTGGGGCTCAGAATGCTCTACTCCAGCTCATCATCATCAACTTGATCTCACAGAGAGTGTTACAGATTTCTACTCTAAGTCAGCGGATCCTCTTTTCCCAGTTATCCCAAGCCCCTCCCTTCACCTCTTCCAAAGCCTGGGTAACTGCATACATTTTTATAATTATTTGGTTTATTCCAGGTCTCTCCTTCTGACCATTGGCTCCATTTGTAAAATGAAGTTAAGTGGGGTTGGCGGATCAGTGGGAGATAGATAGACACTCTGCCTACTGTGTGCCAGGCTCTCTGCCTGTACTGGAGAAATATCAATTGATGGGATGTTACACTGCCCTTCTGGGCAGTCACCTTGCAGACAGAAGTCTTGTGGGAAATTGGAATTGTGGGTGCTTCTGGCAGAGATACAGGGAGTTGGAAGGAGACAAATGGGAGGCAACAGCATCCCACGTGCTGAAAATGAAATCCTGAATGTATATCATTGAAGCTATTAGTGCAACTGGCATAGAGGGCAATTGCATTTGAATATCATAAGATCTTGCTCAGAGGTGATCATGAAGCACAGATAAGGATCAGGTGACATGTTGAGGTTTCTTACAGATGGATTAATTTCTGTTTATATATAGTTGCTGGCAGAGTTGGACGGAGTTCTCTGGTTTTTTTGGTTTTTGTTTTTTGTTTTTTTGTTTTTGGGGTTTTTTTGGTAGGAACTGTACAAGAGAGGGGGCTTTGGAAGAAAGCAGCTGGCAGAGATTTCTTCTGGCTGTGGACCAGTGGGAAGGGAAGGTGAGCTTAGAACACTGGGGAGGACTCCATAGAGGAGAAATACTACATGACATTTGGCCCGCGTTCCCTCCTCCCTCCATCCCACTTTGGGGTGCCATTCAGAAGACAGAGTCCTGCAGACAGGAGAGAACTGGTCGTGCTGAGGACAGAGACCTAGAGGCTTTCGAGGCAAAACTGTTTGATGCAAGATTTGCATGGCTTGAGATGTGAAGAGAGAAGTCAGGGAAACAGCAAAAGACAGTCTGGTTCTTCTACACAGTGTGCTTCTAATGCTGCCTCAAGTCTCACTGGCTGCTACAAAGAGTTGATCCCGCCTTTAGTCAATATTATTCTGTGCCATGGGTCAATGCAGAAGTTCAAGTGTCACCCATGCAATGGCATTAAGAGCCTCTGAGAGGTGATAAGGCCACAAGAGCTCCTCCCTCTGGTTTAGACAATAAATTCTGGAATCATCTTGCCTACCATGTATCCTCAACCCAAACAGCATAGATTTAGCAATTAACAAAACGCCATTGTAAAGTATGCACACTTATTAGCCTGATGCACACCACACTTCCACCCCAATATTGACCACCCAGCAAACAAAACTCACTGTGCATCCATTTAGGATACATGACAGTCATCTGTCTACATGTGACCATCAGCTTTGCCCTTACACCATTAGCTACCACCCAAATCTGCCCCTTCACAGCAGATATAATTTTTTCACAGCTCAGACCTAGACATCCCCAGACATCTCTCATAATTTTGGGAGCACAAGAACATCCACTTGCACATTCATCCCAATCAACAAAGCCCGCAGGGATTTGCAATGGAAAGACCCCAGTTGCTGTAATGGCTGCAACCTTGTAAGGACATGAGTCCAAGTTCATTAAGGAGCTTGGTACAGATGAACCCTGTTGCTGTTGTGATTAATAATCATAATAGACAGTGAGCTGGAGGGCTTCCCAGCTGTGCCTCCCAGGGCTCCGTTCTGGGTTCTCCTCTCTAGCCACCAGTGAGTAATGGCTTGGTTTATTGGAAACTCTCTTTTCATTTTTTATGGCTTCAATTAAGTGATGGAGAGAATCCATCATGTAACCTTTTGTGTTGCACTGCTAAAGACTTCCGGAGGGGGAAATATTTATCAAACCCCAAACCATCAGAAGGAAGGCGGTGGTGAACCTAACAGGAGGCTGAGGTGGCAGAGAGGTGACCAAGGTTGGCAGGAAGATGAGAAGGAAATATCCACACAGAGGTTTTCTTCCTGGATAACAGCCATACCCTTGTAGAATATCTGTTCATTTCACAGTTATCAACACAAATCCCTGTTTGCACCTCATCTCAAACTCCAAATCCCCCGGAAGTAACCTGCCAAGTGCAGGAAGAGAAGTTAAGCAATCAGCCACTCTCCCTGGCCATGTGGACTACTGGAGCCCATCAGGTTCAAGGCAACAGGAAAGTATACAGCAGGAGACATCTGTATCCTTAGGGACAGAGGATTGACAAAGTCCACAGAAACATGGCCACCATATGGGAAACTGGCAGGAGACCCCAGATTAGTGAGAATGTCAAAGGGTGCATTTGCTGATAGCAGCTACAAATTCTTCCCAACACCAATCACAACAATCCCCCTCCCTGGTCAATACACTGGAATGCATAAGCTCTTATCCCTGGCCCTAAGTTGGCCCTTACCCTTTCCCCGACCTCTGCCAGGCAGCCATGTTGGTAAGTGGAGCTGGCTTTTATTCCCCTCTTTAAATTATTCACATCCTAATCTTGGCCACTGGCATTAATCTTTCATTTGCTATTTGGACATCTGATTCCTGGGGCAGGATTGAGAGATGTCACTGGGGAGATGAAGTTAGCCAAAGGGGAGGTCTGAAGAGAGTTTGAGTCCTGCAAAGTAACAAGGGCCTGCCTGGAATTAATGGGATTGTCACCCTATTCCCCATCCCAAAGGGACAGTAGTCATAGTCAAAAAATATATGTGTCTGAAGGAATGAAATCACAGGCTATTATGCTTTGGGAGGTGTGTGTGTGTGTATGTGTGTGTGTGTGTGTGTGTGTGTGTGTGTGTGTGTGTGTGTTCAAGTGCATATGTATGTGCACCTATGTCTGTGTGAAAGAAGATACTTGGTGTTTAAGTTCACATTAAAATTAGGTATTGACATACTTGTATCATCCTAGTCCAGGGCACATAAATATAGAAAAAACTGAGCAAAGATAATGAAGGTTAAAAGGATGTCCATATGAACCCTGAGAGAGCTGATGTTGTCTCCATGTCTACATAAGGATACTAATGGGTAAATACAAAGATGAAAATGTGTCTATATACTTCAGTGTGCCATTGACACAAAGCGACAGGCTCTATGATCAATGTTATCCATTCAGTTTTTCAGTCAATGCCCACAGTAATGTTAGAAGGCGTGATAATGAACATACCCAATTATAGGTGATGAAATTGAGGCTTTGAAATATTATATAAATTACTTGCAAAGTCCCTTAAAGAATAAGTAATCAAGGAAGATTGGAGCTAAGGAATTTCCACTGCACTTACCCAGTGATTTAGGATGGATAGATACATTCAACAATGACCAAAGACCATTAGGAAAAGTTTGTGCTGCCCAGTTAGGAAGTGACTAGTTGTACAGTTAGTTAAAGACAAATTTAAATTCAATGCTACTTAAAGTGCAGTTCTTCGGCCACACTGACCACATTGAGAGTATTCGTTTGTCACATGTGTCAGACTACCAGGATGCCCAGTGCATTACCATTGAATGTTCACTGGACAATGGTGGCTATTGAACAGTAGAGACTGGCCAGTGATAATGTTCTCCAGAAAGCCAGGTGGAGGGGGGGGGGCTGCATTAACCTGTGAGCTATTTGCATCATGAAAGGAGAAGAAAGGAGGTAACAAGGGAAGTGAAGAGCAGAGAGCAGCTGGGCACGGATCAATAGGTTGGTGTCACTAACAAGTGTGACTTCACTCAATGTCTTAGAAGGAAGCGACCTTGACAGTTAGAATGTCTGACCCCTACTCATTGCAAATGACACAATGACAACTAGGGAGGTATCCTATCTGGGTCACACGATCCATTAAATCCAGGTCTTTCCTATCCCATCACAACAGGCTACTCTAGATCCCCCCCCCCAATCAACCTGTTCTCCTTAGAGACAGCCAGAGAGCACCAGAGAAGCCAGACGTAATATTCATTATGACACCACACTATTCTGGCTCCTGCAGGGAGATTCCTGTTCCCTTCTGTTATAATGGTACAAGGCTGTCCAAGAATGGAGGCCAGGTGATTGTTAAATAGCTGAAATTGACAGGAATAAGAAATTGCAAACTTGGAATCTCGTTCCTCTCTATTCCCCATGGACTTAGGGGTATTGTAGACAGTCAGTGACTACCTCTCAAATAAGCCAACTAAAGTGTGGTTAGATGAACGGGTGGATGGATAACTGATGGATGCCACCTCCCTTTGAGTCCTTTATCTGCTTCACAGACTATTGCTCCACTCTCCCACCCCCATACTGCTGTGACACACTCACAAGTGCTTCCTAATCAGCCACTAAAAAGGAAAATGTCTCAGTGTGCAGAACATATACAGCTATACTTCAGGTATATATATATACCCTATATATATATATATATATATATATATATATATATATATATATATTTATAAAATGACTGCATCTGCTGTTGTGGGAAGACAAAGAAGTAGATAGGCGGGATAGTTCAGTGGTTAGGAGCACTGTCTGTCCAGAGGACCCAGGCTAAGATCCCAGCACCTTCATAGTACTCTATGATCATCTGTGACTCCAGTCCCAGGGGTCTCCTGTGGGTACCAGGCATGCATGTGGGGTGTGTGTGTGTGTGTGTATACTAATTATTGGTCCATACATATAAAATAATAATAATTTTACATACTTTTAAAAAAGACAAAAAGGAGGGATTTTGGCTTCTACAAAGAAAAGAATGTTACTGAGTGCCTTGCCTGTTCTTGAAATCCAAAGACACTTTCAAGACTGACTTTACTGCTTTCTCTACAGGTCAGCTCCCTCTGACCTTGAGCAATCATTAGCTTCATCACTATGCAGGGCCAATCCATCCTCCTGACACTCACTTACTAGCTAGAGCATGGAGGATGGCTCTGAGAGCCACAGAGGAAGTTGTAAGCTGTCTCCTGTAGGAAGGCTCTTAAGCAACCTCCATCTGCCAGGATGTTCTTTTTCCCATTTGCCCAAGAGTCAGGTGGGGTCCCTGTCTTTGAAGGCCTGCACTGTAGTTCAGACAAGGGCTGTCTCCTCAGCCTCTCTCCAGACGCTTGCTCCACCAGGTGTCTTTAAATTCCATGGTCAGCCAGTGAGACGATGCATCTCTTCTGAGATGAACGGCCATTTCAGATGCAGGCTTTATTCCATGGGTAAGGAATGAGGAGGTACTTGAGCTCATGAAGTCCTTGAGAGCAAAGATTTGATTTTGTTACCTTTTACACAAGAGTTGCCAGTATGCAGAAAAAAAAAATCTCAAAGAATAAACAACCAATAAAATGGATGAATGAATGTGTGTGTGTGTGCATGTGCGTGCTGCACATGCATGTGTGTGTGTGTGTGTGTGTGTGTGAGAGAGAGAGAGAGAGAGAGAGAGAGAGAGANGAGAGAGAGAGAGAGAGAGAGAGAGAGAGAGACAGAGAGACAGAGAGACAGAGAGACAGAGAGAGAGACAGAGACAGAGAGAGAGACAGAGACAGAGAGACAGAGACAGAGAGACAGAGACAGAGAGAGTGCGCTAGCCCCTGACTATGCTTCACACTCAGGTCTCCACTGGTTTTTCCAGGACTGTTGGCTCTGTTTTAACCCTGAGTCCTTGTTCTCTTTCTTGTAGCTTCTCACATCTCTCTCCTTCAGATTTTTGTGTCACTTTCTCTTCAGCTGCTCCGTGCTCATCTCTCCTTCTTTGTCTTTCCAGTTTATCATGACGGTTTTTCTCAGAGAGTGCTCCATAGCCACCCACAGCTCAGCACCCAGCCAACTCTGTCTTGTACATGGCTGGTCCTCCAGACTGGCTGTCCTAGAACTAGCACCCCACATCTTGATGCTGCTATACGATGTATGTTTACTTTTTAAAAAGAAGATTACACCCTTTTAGCAAGCTGCAGAGTGACCTGAATTTAGGAGAGCTCTTTCTCCTTGTCTATCAGAGCCACAGAGCCTCTCTCCCCAATGTCTACCCGGGTCCCACAGAGTGTACTAACACACATACCTCCATTCTAGAGTCCAATGCCGACCCATCACTCCTGCCTCACAGGCTAGTGGGTCTCCTTCCCACCACAATCGTGTGCATCAATGTGAAGATCAAAAACCTCTTGTGGATAAAAACCTTTGACCCTCTGAAAGTTTCTCAGCCACAATGAATGAGCCCAAAAGTCCTGGAACACTGCAGTCTGCCTTGGACAAAGTGCCAGCCACCGTGGTCTTTGTGCGAAGATTGTTAAGGCCTTTGTTGGGAAAGCCACAGTGTCTTCAAGAATGTGAGACATAGTTCTTCAAAAACCCACTGTTTGAAATTCAGCAGACCCCTGCGCACAGTTGGGAGGATGGAGAGGAAAGCAGGGAGCCCTGATCTAATCTTCCCCAACAACTAAGAGCAAGAGTGGTGTATAGATCTGTGCTTTCCTTCCCCTGTATCTTGAGTGAAAATATGAGCATCACGGTAGAAGGTAATGGAGGCAATAGAGGGAAAGAGAGGGAACGTGGAGCAGAAGCTTGTGACCGTGTTGCAATGTGACTTTCCTCAATAGATTCTTCCCCTTCATTTCCTCCAGGCCTAGATTGAGTTTTTAATGGCTGGGGACGGTGATTTGTCGCCATTGATTGCTATTGATGTTTTTCAATTATATCCGTGACACTTTAGGCAATATGTTTGTAAACACAAAGGTTTCTCAGATCTGGCTTCTTGTCACCTTGTCTGAGAGACATCCCTTATCACTATCAGATGTCAATCAATGGGGTCAAGAAGGGAGCTCTGTGTCCTTGGTCCTGGAACAAGCTTCTCCTTCTGCTTGAATGTGAGCATTGATTCATTCACTCATTCATTCTCACTAGGAAAAAAAAATGGGAACCTTTTCCATGTGGGAGAAAATTGGGTGTATCAAGGTCAGGTCCTCCCTGGGTCCAGGCTTTGTGTTGTGGTGTTGTGTTGTGTTGCAGATGTCTCAGATTGGGACAAGCATCTAGACCTTGTCCCACATAGCCGAGTAGTAGAGGTCAATGTCTCAGGGGCACCTGGACTAGCTTTCCCAGTTTTATCACTGAAATCATACAAAACAGAGGCCATCCAAGCCGCGTTCTCAGTATTCACAAGCACAAACGACTGGAGTCTAAGCGAGAGGAATGACGGCAGGCTGAGCAGTGAGACAAACCCTGTGTCGTTTCTTTCCATTCTTCTCCTGTTTTGTTTTGCTTGTTTGTTTAGCATTCTGGTCCTGTTCTGCAAAGTTGATTCATAACTGGCTGTTATGGCTCATGGTGGGAAAAAAATAATGGACTAGACCAGAAGTCAGCAAAATTTTCTGTAAAGAGCAGATAAGAATTACTGTCAGATCTGCAGACTGTCTTGTCGCAACTGTGCCTGACCATTGCAGCAGAAGTATAAACAAAGGCAGCTGAACAAAAGTTAGCGTATGACTCCGGTATTCATGTCCACATGTGAGGAATTGTTATTTGATATTTTAATCTACTGAATTCTGTAAAAAAAAAAACCGTACCTCACAGGCTGTGTACAATCCAGGGCAAGCTGGATATGTCCTGTGGGCCACAGTCGTTAGTTAGGAGAACACACACCATTAACCATGGATTGTGACAAGCTGTCAAGCTTCCATCCGAGGGTTCTATAATTTTCACAGCTAGGTTGTGGAGTGGAGAGTCCCAATAAGGTTAGCTATAGCTGCCCATGCATTGAAATCAGGTCCAGGGTGGTCTTGAGCATTTGTGTTAGTCTGTGTGTAACACTTTCAACCAGTGGTCCCCATGCACCTGAGCTGGGTTTTCAGATGGAATACTTCTTGCTCTGTCATGACTTTACCAAGTTTGCTTTGTATCTCTGGAACTTTCCTGACACCCATCAAATATAGAAGGGGAGAACCTCCAAATTTCCAAATCTTTTTCTTTTCTGGCTTAGTGGGTATATTAGTATCATCTCATACAGTGACCAAATTCCCAAAAAGAAGGAATTTAATGTAGAAAGGATTTATGTTGGTTCGCAATTTGAGGGAATACAGTCTGTTCCGGAGGGGGGAGACATGACGGTAGAATAGACGTCTGTCTGTCCATGGCAATGGGAGAGGGACTGAGGCTCACGTCGTGCTGAATCAGCAGGCGTGGGTCTTAGGCCAGAAATGAGGTGGACTGTATGCAACCCTCAAAGTTACTTGTTTCCTTTCAATAGGTTCTACCTCCAAAGTGTTCTAAAATATCCTAAGATAGTGTTAACAGTGGAGACCAAATGGCCAAAGGCATGAGCTTGTGGGAATACTTATACTCAAACCATAATCCTTGAGACTCTGCTCCCAGACCCAGTCTCAGTTACTCCTGGGTCACGTGCCTTGGACTTCAGCCCTGCACCGCCTCACCAGACTACCTGAGGCCCACTGACATCAGCTGTTGGGTGCTTCCTCTGTCCAGCGAGAAGCTCTTCACTGTCAAGCCCCTGTGGTTTGAGTGTGAAACGCCCCCCCCCTCCAGGTTCATGTGCTTAAACGCTTGGATCCAGCTAGTGGCATTGCCTGGGAAGGCTCTGGAGTCTTAAATGAAGCCTTGCTGGAGAGGGGTTTTGTCAGGACATTACAGCATAAGAAAAATAACTACTGCACAGACATAGCATCAAGTTGTCCTTTTAACCATCTTTAAGTCGGCGGAGTTAAGTACATTTTTGGCTCGATGCAAGCCAGCATTGTCAGTTTCCTGAATTGTTTGTCTTCCTGACCTGAAAACCTACACTCACTCATCCCAGTCCCCACGCCTCTCTCCCAAAGTCCTGGTGAGTGCCCTTCTATTTCCTGTCTCTGTGGCTTTAGTTAGTCAGACAATTCAAATCAGCTACATCTCCAACACTGTGTATCTGGTGTAGCCTCAGGCAGGGTTCATACCTGTCCCGGCATGGGTCAGAACTTGGTTCTTACTTAAGGCAGAGTAGGAGCACACTCGCTTTTGTATGGCAGGGCTCAAATTTCCACGAGACCCTAGAGGGCAGCTAGCTCGGCTTTCACCAGCTTTTCACCAGGAGACAGAGATGGGGAATTTATAATGGAGGACTAAGTGTAGGTTTTCAATTTGGGGAGACAAAAAAATTCTGTAGATTGATAATGTTGGGTTACATAGAACCAAATAGCTGTGTGTTCTCCCAGCTATGGCAATTTTGGTGTGTCCATAGCTCTTCTCCTAGAACTGTGGTTCTCAACCTGTGAGTCTCAGATCAGATATCCTGCATATCAGATAGTTACATTACGGTTCATTACTGTAGAAAATTACAGTTATGATGCAGCAACCACAATAATTTTATGGTTGGGGGAGGTCACCACAACCTGAGGAACTGTGTTAAAGTATCGCAGACTTAGGGGTGTTTGGAACCCCATCACACCCACCTCTGCCTTTGCTCACACCAGCTGGATTTCATCCTAAGGCAATCCTTCCTTTTATTAAAGTTCTGATTAGAACCTCATCTGCAAAGTGAAATGGGCTACCTTATATGTTACTGTACAGCTTCAAAGTATGAAATATCTAACACAAAAAAGTGTTTGCCTCTCAAAGTGATGACAATTATTAGAAGCAGTCAATTAAAAATATCTCCCAGGTTACAGACTGCTTCTACTGTTGCAATGGAGCCCAAGAGCATGCATATGCATGCACACACACACACACACACATCAGAAATGTCTTTTTTTTTTTTTTTTTTGAGGAGCAATTGATTAAAACCTTTGCAACCAGGTCCTGAGCCTCAGATATCAGCAAAGACTTGTCCTCTGTCTAGGAAGTGTAGATAAAATGATACCTCTAAACCCCTTCCAGCAATGAGGTAATGTCTTCTAAGTGCCATGAGCCTTTTACAGGGAACTCATTGTCAAACACACACCTACAGTCACAGGCAGATGTTAATGATTTGAGATGAATTCACCCACTGAACTCTCAGTTTTTCACATGTCAAGCCCCATCTAAGGGACTAGGGAGTCAGGGTGAATGAGGAACCTCCCCCATACCTTCATGAATGGTTCTGCATGTTTGAGACTAGGAGAGATCAATGTGTTATAACAGATTAATCTGTCCCTTGAAGGGGTAGTGAATAGAAATGGCATGTTCTGGGGTTCTGTGTTCCCCCAGAATGATGTTCTACCCTTCCCAAACACAAGGACTTGGAACGGAGTACAGAAGACTGTCTCATATGTCCTAAGTCACATAACTGGTTGCTATACAGTTGGGAATCAAAGGCAGATTTGCCTGATTCCAAAACTGATGAAGTTAGCCACTCTTCCAAGCAGCTACTACAAGAGCCCATTCCTAACTGTCCATCAACGGTCCCCCTGGTTCCTGTTGGTCGTGCCTCCTGGCATGATGCTGTTCCCTATCTCCCTCCTGACTGACCCCACTAAGCAGGTCCCTGTCAGCCGGCTGGCTATTGGGCTTGCAAGGAGGCAGGAAGCGAAATTCATGAAGGACCTTCAGAGCCCTTCCAAGAGCTCCCGATCACACCTAATCTCTATTACCCCTTACTGAGTAGCTATATTACTGCCCTATGGGGAAGAGGGTCATAAGGGCTAAACAATGCTGGACACTCCAGAAGATATACACATGAGGGGAACTCCCTCCTCCTGCTTAGGAAGCCAGAATTTCTTCACCCAACCAGGCTCAGAGAGAAAAGGGAGAATAGATCAGATTGTGGGGTGGGTTCTGATTAGGAACATTTATCATCCCGGCCTCCCGCTCCCTTAGAGTGGCTCCGAATTGACTGCACAGCTCCTGAGCTGTGTACACTATCCCCTGCCTCCTATGGTGTGCAAGCTGCAGAATTCGGCAGGAAGGCATGACAAGGAGATGAAATCTGCCCTGCGGAGGGAAGCCATGATCCCTGCGCTGTAGGAACCCTGGGCTCTGCAATCTCTGTGCTGTACTAGATGCACATCGCTCATCCCCTTTCCTGTTTACAAAAATCATATTGACTCAATATTTCTATTTCGCAGAATTGACACATTATTTCATTTGAACTTTCCCAACAGACCAAAGCTGATGAGCTGCGATGACACTTCCAAACTCATCTGGGAGTGGCGGTGGGGGGGGGGGGATTCAGAATGCTCACTGCTGCTATGCAGAGAATGCAGGGAGGAAAGGCTTCTCCCCTTTTCCCATTTTTGCTGATGGATAAACTAAGTCCCTGAGCAGAGCTGTAGGGATTGAGGGGCAGATCCCAAAAGAATGTTTCTTCTGGGTTCCCCTCAGGGGGTAGTGAGGCTGAAGAAAGGAGGTGGGATGCCCCAGTAAGAGCTGTTGGTGACAAATGTCAGACTCTTCACCACTCTCCTTTTTCCCATACCATGGACTTTGAAGCTGACCTGGCCTCCCTCCCTGAGATTCTTCTTCATAAAATGATGAGATAGTGAACAGTTTCGGTAACCGACTTCTACCCCTTCCACAGCTGAAATGTTTGCTAATCCCCCCTGCTCTTTGTCTGTGTCTTCATAACTGTGTTACTCTCATATTAGTCACACACAGATGTGGCAGGATAAGAGCTACCAGCACAGGGACCAAAGGGACCACATGGCAGTTCTGTAACATGTACATCACCACCAAGCCTGTAGAGCAAGCAGGGCACCAAGGCAGGGCTCTTCTCGTGGTGTTCCCATCTGAGTCATCTCCCAGAGCATGCCCTGTGTTTCTAAGCACAGGTCAAGAGTCACCTGAGACCCTCCTGCTTTCCTTGGAGAACTAGGAAGATGTTAAAGGGACTGGCTCCAGGCCACCTTGAGAACTGGGCCCAGTGCACTCTACAGCCCCAAGTGGAAAACAGTGAGTCTCACTCTAAGCCTGGAGATGGAGGAGTATAAATTCTTACACTGGTACTGCCGAGCTGACCCGGATTCTGGGCTTGTATTCTGCATCATCTTCGGGTAACTTTTGAAAAAAGATGCAAATCCAAGAAAACCACTGCCACCTTCCAAGATCCAAGCAGATCAGGCTAGAGGAATTAATGAGGAGACTCATCCTAAGAGTCCATTAGGAGTGAGATGATGGTTCTCTACTCCCTCATAATATCCAGTGAGACCTGGTTTTCCCCATCCTTCCACTGGAATCAGAGACTTGATGTTAGCCCCATCCTGTCTTCAAAGTCGAGAGGCAGATGACCTCACTGGCTTCTGTGATTCGGTTCCAGTACTCCTTTTGACTCAAAGATCTCTCATCTAGAGGACATTATAGACCTCAGACTCCAACCCCCTTTCAGAAAGTTTCTAATGCTCCTTGGAAGATGAGGTTTAACCTGGCATATTCTGCTAGCATGTGGTTTGGTCACTGTTGAGTTTTGTGCAGCATACCCCTCCATAAACCCTGATGGTTCATCCATTCTCCTGGCAAGACACCCTAGGGCTGCATATATGGGTCTCATGGCTCCCCAAAGAGTGAACTCACTACCCTCCAGACACTGCAACAGCCCCTTCTCAAGGCCACTGAGACCTTCCCCCCCACTTGAACCTCTCCTCACCAAGTCTAAAGCTGGGCGGGCACCTAGTCTCTCTTTTCAGAGGCTGCACCAACCATTCAGGCCGGATCAATCCTTGTTCTGCTTCTCTCTGGTGCTGAGATAATAAGGGGAAAGTGTTCTCTCCTCCTTCCAAAGTGCAGACCAATTAGCATTTTTTAAATTACCATTGGAGAAATACACCTAATTAGCCACTTTAAAGGAAAGCTTTAAAAATAATAAAAAAAGGAGTCATAAATTCCTAACTGGCCACAGCTTCAAGACACTTTTAAAGCTAATTGTGTGTTTCTGGTACTAACAGGGGAATTGCTAAAAGTTAGAAACAGATTTTATGACCTGGGTGGGAAGGGAAGGGGATGACTGGGTGACCTCTACAGGCTAGGGGAGGGTTAATGTCTAGGTGCTGGATCTGCACCCCTCCTGGCTGCTGCTGATCCTGCAGCTCCTGTTCCTCCTGCCCCTGCTTCTCCTCCTCCTCCTCCTTCTCCTCCTCCTCCTCCTCCTCCTC
>NC_034591.1:51898359-51923456 GCF_900095145.1 Mus pahari
CTCTTCTGCTCCTCCCCTTATCATTCCCTCCTCCTCCTCTTACTCCTCCTCCTCTTCCTCCTCCTCCTCCTCTTTCTCCTCTTCTTCCTCCTCCTCTTCCTCCTCTTCCACTGCCTTACCATGTCTGCCTACCTCCTTCCACCACCACCCTCAATTCTGCCCTGATCAGAGGACCTGACTTTAAGCTGACCATGTGACTAAGAGCAAGGCAGGTGAGCAGACCCTTGGTCAAACAATAGCATGAAGAAGAGGGCAGAGAGCAGGGGGCTTGGAGTACAAAGAAGAAAGAAGCATTTGAGGGCCCAGAACAGAGCCTCAGCCAACTTCCAGAAGCCTGGTTCTCGTTTGTGGGCTTCAATAAACTTTACCTCAGTGCAATGGGGGTCTGAGTCTGAACCTGGGGACTCACTCAACTCATTTCTAACTGGAGACAGACGGGGCTTCTGCAGCCCTCAGGCTTCCTGCCCATGCTCCCTGCCCTGATACTGAAGAAACACTTTATAAAGTGCAGGCATGGGGCTCCAGGCTCCCTCACTTGGAAGGCAGACAGCATCTCACAGCTTTGATTCCTCTTGGTCTTGACCTTCCCAGTGCTGAGATTTACATGCCCCCCCACTTTTATTTTCCTCTGGGGGAAAGGACCAAGAAGGTTTCCCTACAGGTAGGTCATAGCACATATGGAGGCATGTCAAAGAGCTGTCTGGAGGACTGCAGATGTCCCTGTCACCCGGAAGATCTCACCACTGTTGTTCATCAGCCCTTCCATAGTTCACAGTAGTACTCCAGAAGGATTTTCATGGCAGAGGGAGTGGGGGACCCTGCCACTCAATCCTTAGGCTGGACTGATGAAATCATCTTCCCGGTTCACCAAGAGTCTTGTTTCTACATGTTAAATGAGACTATAAAGAAATCACATCAACTCATGACTCTAGCTGCATATGTAGCAGAGGATGGCCTAGTCAGTCATCATTGGGAGGAGAGGCCCTTTGTCCTGTGAAGGATATATGCCCCAGTATAGGGGAATGCCAGGACCAGGAAGTGGGTGTGGGTGGGTTGGTGAGCAGGGGGAGGGGGAAGGGATAGGGGGTTTTCAGAGGGGAAACAAGGAAAGGGGATAACACTTGAAATGTAAATAAAGAAAATATCTAATTTAAAAAAAAAGAAATCACATCAATTCTGGGAAAACCCAGAGTATGTATCTCCAATGGGGGTAGTACAACACCCCACCCAAAGTCAAAAATTGTGAGGCACAACAGCGTTTTAACCTTCATAATGGTTTACAAAGCTTTCTAAAGCTCTCCCTCTCCAACAAATGTGTATGTCTTCTTATTAGGAAGAATTTGAATTTAATTTTCCTCTAAGGGAAAGAGGGTAATAATGAAAAATACGTTCAGAAATGCTGGCCCAGAGACAAGGCCCCTCAGGTTACAATTTAGGCCATACAACCAGGAATGGGCTGACTTCCACGGATTCACTAGAGACCAAACACAGCAGATGAAACAAGACGTGGGCATAGGAGACGCTCTGCTCCCAACCCATCCGGGGACGTCTTCTGAGGGCATTCACAGGCTTTCTAGCTGGTAGAAGGTTAAAGGTCCTCCTGAGTGATTGTGGGAGATACTGTAGTGTTGTACATTCTCTCAGGTCAGACGGAAGAGATTCTGCAAACCAAAAGACCTCAGGGCTATCTGCCCACCTCATCCCAGCCTTAAAGCGCTGAACGAAACAGAGTAACAAATTCTTCAGGCAGCAGCCCTGAGCAGAAGGCTGAGAGGATCCCAGGCTTTCAAAGAGTCCAGGAGAGCGTGTGTGTTCCAGGTAGAGGGCACCATTGGCTCCCCAGGGCTGGTATCCTTCATATTCCCCCTCCTACTCCACAGGATAGAGGCCTGTAAGGAGAACTCGCTCCACAGCATGGACAGCAGTCTCTGACCTATCACACCCACAGATAACAAGTCCTTATCACCCCCTCAAAAAATATGCCACCCCCCCAGAGACAACAAGTCTGAACAGCCTTCTTCTCTTAAATGGTGAAGCTGCTGGCCTGGCGAGACTCAGCTAAAGAACTTTGAGTCAGACACACTTAGTTTTGAAGGCTGGCCCCAGCACTGCTTGAGTATCCTGAGGAACCTGGAGATTGCTGGTCCAGAGACAGGCTCTGTCTCACCTCAGATTCTTTCCCTATTGCCTTCTAGGGCGTCCCGATGTGATGTGATGTGATGTGATGTGATGTGATGTGATGTGGTGTGGTGTGGTGTGGTGTGGTGTGGTGTGGTGTGTGTGTGTGTGTGTGTGTGTGTGTGTGTGTGTGTGTGTGTAAGTGTGAGAGTTTTCTTAGTCAAATGTTGTTACAAAAGAAAAATGAGGGTAATAACTTTCCTTTCCTCCGAGGGTGGTTGAAAGAGATGGTGTTGCTGAGGAGAGGGGGTGGGGGGCCGCCGGGCTGCCTCATTCCATCCTGCCTTTCCTTTCTAGGAACCTCCGGTGGGTTTGCAGTGTGGGTGAGAAGAAGCAGAAAGGAGAGAGTTCGCCACAGATGGAGAGAAGTAGGTGCATAGCAAGCCAATCTGTAGTTACCAGGAAGCCCCAGTGCTCCATCCGTGACCCTCCGCCTGGTTCCCCTGTGGAGGACCATGCAGAGACAGGAGGACACTGCCCTTATAGTAAGGTTGTGCCAGTGAACACTAATTTGGATCACTTTCCTGGGGCTCAGAAACAAAGTCGGCAGCTTTCTTTGTGCTCCTCAGGTTATCCTCCAGGGACCCTGTATCCTACCACTTGGGCTCTAGTGAGCAAGTTCCCAAGATCTTGCCACAAGCTCACCCTCCCTGCCTTTCTGGGGGTATAGATGGCTCAAGAGTTGCACATTTTTATCCTATCAAGAAAGCATAAACAATTCGATGCCAGGAGGAAAAAGCCTTGTTCCCTCTTGGCCCCTGGCAGAATCCTTTGGGGAGCCTTATCCACGTCACTGAGGCAGCAGGGAAAAGGAAAACAGCCAGGTTCCTGGAACCAGGGAACAGGAGGGAGACATACTCTAAACGATTGAGGAAGCACCCCCATGGGTGCATTCTCCCCCACTTCTCAGCTGCTCATGTGGCCTGGGTACCAAAGGTCCCCTCATGTTCACCCCAGTGTCTCCACTACAAGATCCTGCCTCCTCCCCCAGACACCCTGGCTCTGGCCAGCAGCCAGGTCCTCACCCACCTCCCACTCCATTCCCTGTCTGCAATTGTTTCCAATCAGTTTAGGAAACAGCTCTGAGAACAATTAGAAAAAATAACAAGGAAGAATTACATAATTACAGTCCGCCTAGATCTCAGGCACTTCAAAATTAAAAAAACAAAAAAAAAGAAAGAAAGAAAGAAAAAGAAAAAAATAAAGGCTGTACTGAGTCCAAACAGGGAATGGTGTATGGGAGGGAACATGTATGGGTGTGGGAAAAGGTTGGTCCTTACATCCTTACAGCATTAGAGCTGAGAAAGCTGGAGGGGCAGAGGGAGGAAGAGGACAAATACCTGTGCCTACCGGTTGGTCACACAGTTGGCCAGTGTTGTCCAGGCTCAAAGAACGACTCCAGGCATCACCCCACACAATCTATAGAGCAGTCCTCTAGAGCCGACAGCCACATTTACCTTTAAGAAAGACAGGGCCAGAGATTCTGCAGCCAAACTTCTCATTTCCAAGATAGGGAACAAAGGTAAGGAAAAAAATGATAACCTTGCCCAGATCACAGACAACACAAGGCTCCAAAGTCCAGACAATGCCTTCAAAAGCTCTTAAACACGTGCCCCAGCTAGTAGATACCCACTGCAAGAGGAGGGGGCTCCTTGCCTCTTGATGGGAACCAAGAGATATAGTGTGAAAGTAGGCTGTGTAGGTGCTGTGGTGTTGCTCGGTTTTTGGAGTGCTTGCCTAGAATGCACATAGCCCTAGGTCTGAGCTCCAGTGCCACATAAAATTGCATGATGGTACACACCTGTAACCAGCACTGTGGAGGTAGAGACAGCAGGATTAGAAATTCAAGGTCAACCTTGGATTTATAAGGAGTTTGATGCCAGCCTTGGTCTATAAACAAATGTGCAGCTGTGGTCCAGGGAAACTTCTTTGTGGACACTAAGATACTTCGTGTGCCATAATGTTTCCTTTCTTCCTTCCTTCCTTCCTTCCTTCCTTCCTTCCTTCCTTCCTTCCTTCCTTCCTTCCTTCCTTCCTTCCTTCCTTCCTTCCTTCCTTCCTCCCTCCCTCCCTCCCTCCCTCCCTCCCTTCCATTTTCTTTCTTCCTTTTACCCTTCAGAAATGTAGAGCAACTCACTCTTCCTTCATGGGTTGTGTACAAGTAAGTGGTTGGCACTCTTTGGGAAAGTCTTGATAGTCAGTCTTTGCTAAGTCATACTGGCTTATTCAGTCAGGTTCTTATAAGCCATTCTATAACTTTTTTTTTTTAGATCTGTCATTGCTATCAGTGAACAGTCAATTCCCAGGAGCAGACAAAGCAGAAGGGGATACTGTCTCTTGTTCCTCTTACATATGGGTCGTATTGAAGCACCTTCTCTCATCGAAAATAAGAATAAGTGGAAGACCCACTACAGATGGCATTATTCCAAGTAAAAAGTCATATCAGGGTATCAGATACCGGCTAAAGCAACCAGGTACCCATGGTGTTAGTACCTTGAGATTAAGGGCCAATGGGAGAGACTTAGTCAAGGTCAGATGAATGAGAGAGCTAATGAGTGGATGTGCAAGATGGACATGGTTGGCCATCTAATGAAGACTAGATCTGATGTCAGTTGAAAGGATAGAGAACTGGTGTTAAGCGGAGGAAAGGCACCCCAACTGTGGGAGCAACTGAGCTAAACCTATGAGATTCAGGCATGTACAGGAGGAGTGCAGGAAGAGAGGAGAGAAGGGCATAAGTAACCAGAGTCCTGGGCATGATGGAATCTAAACACTCAGAACTCTGCACTAAGTCTCAAGTGCAGCTTGGACATTAAGAAATTAACCGCCCATGGTCAAGCTGCCTTCAGTTCACTGGGGTCAAGAATATCAGACAAAGAATGTTTAACCCAGTGGAGGTAGGGAGTTGGAACCTTCTCTCCAGAGTGGTTAGGTGGCCGTGAGAGTAGGAGAAAAAAAATATGATGACTGGGAACCTATGGCTTGTAGAAAGCAAGAAGTCCATTTAAAGAACTCTAGATGAGGACAGAAACAAGCAAGCTAGAATGAGAAGGAACAAGAAGTGGTCCTGGACCCCTAGACTACGGTGGGACTTGCAAAGTGATTAGCATTTATGAGTCAAGCCTGGGATTAGCTAAGCTGGGCTCAAATCCAACAGCAGCAACAGCTCTCAATGGTTGATTGTCTCCCAGTACTCCTGTCTGCAAAATGAAGGTTAAAAAGAAATAGAGTCGTAGCTACATGGGATCACCATGGCCTTTAGATCAAGTTACACATGGGAAATGCTGGCCACAACACCAGGCGCAAAGCAAAGGAATTGAAGACATCGGCTGTCACTCTTTGCTCTACATCAGAATGGCTTTCCACGCCTAGAGAAGAGACTGAGTGGACATATCTACATATTAGTATATGACCAGGATCAGTTTCTATCAATTAGTTGGGGGACCTTTATGGCCAGAGCAGGTTTTCTGCATCAGGGATGGAAAGACAGAACATGATCCCTCCCACCCTGTTTATTTCTCACTTCCCAGTCTTGGGTGGAAGAGCCAACACACACCTTCTTAGTCCCTCCTCATTAGCGATTGGTGACCAGAGATCAGAAAAACACTCATAGCCCTCAGTTTGCAAAAGTAAGAGAAAGAAATTGATGGACTCTGCAGCCAAATGCCTTCTCCTTCCAACACAGTGATATCGCACAGAAACTTGAACCCTTCTGACCACAGGAGAATCTAGAGTCTAATACTTGTTTTAGAAATCCTCAGTCTCAGCATACAGTGATCAAAATGCTTGTTAGGCCTCTGACCTGCAGGGTAGAGAGTTCAATATTGTGGCACAAAGGGCACGAGCTTTGAATGCAGCCAGATGAGTGCTGGGCTTGGCCTTGCCACTCACTGGTCAACCACAGGACAGCATAACCAAGGGCTAATGAGGGTATATGAAATCACATGTGTTCAGCACAGACTGCAGTGAGTTCCCTGGACTCTCTCACATACAGATGGAGGACCTGGGTTCAGAGGCATGGCTGAAGGTTTTTGTTCACTACAGAAGGGGAGGCTGGGTGTACTGATCACTTTTGCATCGGGGTGATCAAACCACTTGACAGAAACAAATTGAGGCTGGATGGCAAGGTTTATTTTGACTTAGAGTTACAGAGACTGATCACCCAACCCAGTGGAAAAGTCACGGCAGGGTGACTCACCATGGTGGTGGGAACATGCAACAGTGGGCAACTCACATCATAGAAGGTCAGGGAGCAGGGAATAGGGCTGGAATGCGGGTTAGACTATACTCTCTGAAGGTCCAACCCTCGTGGCATATTTCCATTAAGCAGGCCCCATCGGCTGAAAGCTCTATAGGCTCCTACAGCAGCACTAACCAGTTGCAGAACAAGAGTTCTAAATATAAACCACAGGAAATATTTCAGACCAATGAAATACAATGGTGTGCCAGTTTCTTAATCAACGCTGCCTTAGACCTTCATTTCTGCTTGGGAGGAAGGAGCTGTAGTCAAGCCCGTAGCTTCTCCACTCTACACTGCTCCTGGAGGGCTTTCCTCTGCCACGATTACCTGGTCCCTGTCCTTTGACGCTTCTATATGGTTCACTATGGTAGTGTCTTCACTGGTTCAATGACAGCCTCCCCCATGCCACCCCACTCATATACTTCTGACTCCAGCTGAAGATACCCATTCCTGCTTCTGATGGCACGTGACTGGTGAAGGAAGACCCACCCACTGTGCATGGCATTCCCTAGCCAGTCCTTTGTGCAGCTCCCTTCAAATCCATTCACAAATGGTCATGTCTCCCAAAAGCAAGAATAGCAGGGACCAAGCAGCAGGGATGGTGATTAAGAGAAAAAGTAACCGTTGCCATTCCCAGGGAACCTCTCTGTGCAACTTCCTTCTCCTGCTTTTCTATCTGGTTGCTATTGGCAACCAGGCAATCATATTTTTCTAGTCCCAGATATAATCATCGTAATCAATATAGGGTATTTATTACACTCTTTCGTTTCAAAGAACTTGAAGCTTTTCCCATTTATTATTTTTTCTTCACTAACATGGGAAGAGGATGGGAGGAGGCCTGTCTATTTATAAGGAGCTGAGAAGCATCATATAGCAGGTTGGGAAACTGAGGTAATGAGAAAGAAAGGAGATTAAGGAAACTCCCAGAAGAGCATTTCTAACAGTGAGTAGCATTCAGGTTGGTTACACTTCTAATATTCTCCCATTTAATTTTATGGTGTCCCTTTCTTGTGAAGCAAGCTTTCCAAGCCTTCATTCTTCCTATGGATAAATTCTAGAGAGGTCACACAGCCTGAAATGTCATTGCCTGAATTTGAACTTGGGTCTTTTGAGTCTCTTTGAGTAGCTGTTTTTTTTTGTTTTGTTTTGTTTTTGTTTTTTTTAATCTCTATAGAATCTCTTCAAGGAATTATAATAAACTATTCATTATCACATTATCACATCTCTTTTATAAGTTATCCACACACTACTAAAATGCTTATACTATCTTACTCTGTGGCAGTTTCTCTTACACATATAATTCTTCTTTCTAGTGATAGCTAATAAGCTAATATCCATACCACAAGGGCAATAAGGGCAAAAAACAGTTTTTCTTTTTCAGTGCTAGGAATTGAGCTCAGGGCATCATGCACAGGATTAGTGTTCTACCAACTGAGGTACATCCCCAGCCCCAGTAGCTGCATGTACTCTCCAAAATTCTATGAACATCCTTTCACTAGACTAACAAGCACAGCCGATGTTTGTGACTCTGAAACCATGTATCCTTTTCTGACAACTATATGATGTTACCTGTTGCTCTAGCAACTGGTTTGATGGCATCCTTTTGTCCCAGCAACAAAAGTAGCACTAAAAGCATGCCTTTGGGGCCCCTGAAGTGGACAAGGCAGACACAGCCTTCCATCCTAAACACTCAGCAAAGGCTTCAGGGCCTTTGTTGCTAGTCAATGCTGCACACACAGGCAGGGGGGGGGGGGCGGTAAAAGGACTTCGAGTAAAACAGAAGCAAAAGAGAAAGCACATGGCCACAGACAGAACTGCTCTAAAATAGAAAAATTGTCAGTGTTATACACAGCGTTCACTTCCCCCTGGAGCTTGAACAAGGGCCACCAAACAAAGGCAGGCTAGTGTCTAAGCTACAAATTAAGCTTCAGCTTCACACCTTACTACTTTCTTAACAACGATGTGCATTCTGTTGCTAGGTAAGGGGGGTCCCACGGCAGACCTGACCTGCGATACACAAGACCTACTAAGCCATGGGATACACAAGACGTACTAAGCAATGAAGTGCCAGGACTAGGGCCAGTCCTTGGCTTTCACATATATCATGCCATGCCTCCCTGAATTCTAGAAAGAACTGCTCAGTGGGAAAATTCTAATGCTTAAACTTCATTCTGCTCAGTGGAGGAGTCAGAGGAGAAAAATTAGAAACAAAAATGGCCAACATGTCGAAATTGAAACTGAGGATACCCAGAGAGAAAAGCCTGTAGCTGAGGTCTCCACTGATTGATGATCATTGCCAAGCAATCAATGAGAGCCTGTTCAAAACCTACCAGAGGCAATTACTGTATAAGAGTTCCAATGTGAACCCTTCTACCAGGGCACTCACCACCACCACACAGCCTTGCCTGATTCCAACCCATTTTTATTCTCCTTCTGTTCCTTCATTTCCTCAACTTTGGACGAGTTATTTAGTCTCCTGTTCCCTAATCCTAGGCAGTACCAGATTTGCTATCAAATTTTTGCACTCCCAACATCCACTGGGATGCTGTATTACCAACATCGCAGGTGTCTTTAGGCCACAGTCTGTACTCATCACCGAATTCCACGGTTTCCTGTTTAGTTGGGGTAATAGCGCTGCTGTCCATGGGGCCCAGTGCATGTTAGCCAGGACTTTTTCAGCTGCCCATGGAGACAGGAAAAAGGGAGAGACATCTATATCATTAGCTAAATACTCAAACTTGAAGTTTAGATTCTCTAAGACACAAATCAGTGGGGGCTCTTTTGAAGTCTTGTGTTTCACAATGGATTCTCAACAATTCCTTTCTTCTGTTATGTAATGCCTGCTCCCTCCTAAGAGTTTGCCATCTGCTTTCTCTTTTTAGCTTCACAGCATCCGTGGGACAGATGCAACCAGATCGAGACACATGAGGCCCATCTTTCTGTATTCAGAAACCCCGAGGCATGAAGTCTGTGAGGGTGCGATCTTCCATGGCAATCTCTGCTTTGTTCTGACCACCTTCAGCTACTTGAACTGACACGACCTTGACAAAGCGACGGTATACTTGAGTTGAGAACTAGTCCTTTGTATGGATGGAAAACTCTTGGTAGGACACAGATCTGAGCTCTAGGTTCCCAGACCACTTTTTTTTTCTCCTATGCAGCTCATAAACATCATTTTTTGAAGCTATCTTCTGCAGTTTGAACACATCATCTTATATATGTGGGATATGTGCAGGAAATATATGTGTGTTACCTCAGGATTCTGGGCCATGCAGGACCACCTCCTTATTGAGAAGGTCGCCACCTTCCCATTGAAGTCTGTCTAAGATTTGCAGATGCTTTCTGCTGGCCCACAACTCCTGCTCAGTGTAGACCCATCACCCCAGGGGAAAAAACAAGGAAGGAAAGAAAATAACCAAGGAGGGGTGAGGGGAGAGATTCTGAAATCTGGACAACATCAAGAGCCTGTTTCCATGACAACTGCTCCTTATTACGGTTGCTCAAACTGCAGCCTGCTCCAATCAGCTCTGTGGATACAGCCTTCACCCAGTCTGGGTGATGGCCCCTACCTGGCCTTGCTCTATCCAAGAGGGAGAACTGGATCTCCTGAGACACCTGCAGGACCACCACTACCCTCCCATTACCCTAGTCCCCTTCACAGAGAAGAGGGTAGCAAGGAGATGGAAGGTTATTAAGACGATGTTTGTGGAGGATGGGAAAGACAGGGGAGTACTCCTCCCATAGTGGAAAATAGAAATCCAAGGTGAAGCTTGACATTAGTGTGGCTGTCACTGTGAACATCTATTGGGGCCACCTATGTCAGGGGACACTTGCCTTTGTGACAATGAGTCCTGAGCATACACATGACTGTCAGCCACCTGTGGGCGTGGCCATGCTGGGCACATTCACTAAGCATTTCCTTCTCTTGCAAAACTTTAGGCTGAGTCAAAGGTCAGCTTCTGGGAGGTGAAGGCCACAGTTAATGGCCAGCAGGAAGAACACAGGAGCAGCTTCCAGCCATTTTTGAGCCAGCCTTTGGGTTGGCAGGAGCAAGTGTAACACTCTCTACCATCCTGAAGGCTTTCTAGCACAGGGCCTTCCCCCCAGATGCCTCTGGAAAATGACTGACATCTTACAGGTTTCTCCACACTACAGATGGATCCTAGAGGCAAGAAACTTTCCCAAGTTACCTGCTGGGTCAGGTGTCAGTCTGGGGATTCTATCCCCTGGAAAAATAAGCTCACTTCTCTCCAATGCTCATAGCTACCCCTCCTTTGTCTCGTGCCCATCTGGCAATTGCCCCAACACACTGCAAATCAGATGACATATGACATATTGCACTCTGGCCTACTCTGAAGGGAGTCTGTCTACTGGGGACAAGGGGGGTCTGGTTTATATTTTAAGCAGCTCAGTGAAAAATGGGGGGCTGATGAGGTAAGGGAATGGCATGAACACCGTGCAGCTGTCTGGGATAATTACTTCACCCAGCCATCCTGGAGCCGGGGGGTGGTGTGCAGAGGAAAGCCTGCCTAGAGATTATAGGCAATGGGGATAGATGCAGTCCACTTAGGAAGCCTGCCCCCTTCTAGAGCTTGCATGTGCTCTGAGGAAAACACAGCAGAAGGAGCCAAAGGAGTGGGAGATGCCATTTCTAACCCTAAATGAGTTCCAGAGAAGAATTCCCATGCAAACCCCCATGCTTCTCTTCTAAGTTGTCCCAAGGATTGAATGTGGACAAACTCAGACCTGCTGAAAATGTGTACCATCTCTGACTTAGATTTTACTGGGCTTTCTGGCTGTAAGGACTCCTGAATGCTCCATCTAAATACCAGCATGAATAATTCTAAGGGCATTACGCATCTCAACCTTGGGCCTAGTACACAAGTGGGGAAAGCATGCTCAAGAGCATCTTTGCAGGCTCTCCTTTTGTTTGTGCCAGGGATCCTTGGATGGAGATAGCTATGTGCTGGCCTGTAGTGGAGACTGCTTCAGTGAGCCATCAACTAATACAAAACATCTACTCTACAGTCTTCAGCGACACCCTGTTAAGTTCAATGGTCAAGACATGAAGAAGGAAGATCCTCAATTTGCGGATTCCTTTCCTTCTCATGATCCTGAGATGAATCCATTGGGGGAACTGATAAAATTAACTTCTATTGTTCTGAAATCTAGAAGGAGAGGATATGGCCTCCCTCTCCTCTAACGCTGTGCACATACATGCATGCATATATGTGTGTACATGTGTAAGTGCTTGTGTGCCTGTATGCTTGTGTGTGTGTACATAAATGCACATTCTCACAAATTAAACAGCAGTAACTGATGGTGTGTGGGTGTATGTGTGAGAATTAAGGAGGCTGAGCATGAGATTATGTAAAACCCAGGATCACCATTGGAAGAGATGCATCTGAAGCAACAAAACCTAGGCCTGTATCTATAGCCCATGAAACCCTTAGCCCACTGAGCCCTAGTTGGTCTCTTCAAATCTATTTGTCACAGAACTCTCCCTTATTTCATGCTCACACATTAACCCTATGCTTCTAACTTCACACACCAGAGACAAAGAGAAGCCCAGAAAATATGGCCACAGTGACACGGGCACACGAGTGCTATAGCCACTACTGCTGCCCAGTGCCACAGGCAGAAGAGCACATGAACTAGAGAGGGCAGCCTGATAAACTGAAGCTGGGACTCTTCACACCAAACAGAAAGCCCCATCAATAGTATCATCGCCTTGGAGAGAGGGAGCTGTAGAAGAGGTGGGAGGAATGCACAGTGGAACAGGTAAGAAACAAGAGGAGCACCATGAACGAAGGAGGGAGGAGGGCCTAGATGTGGCTGGAGCTACAGTCACTCTGGTTGTGCTCCAAGGATGGAGTTGGTGCCCAGGGAAGAAGCTAGTCCTGAGCTGTGGACCTTCCTTTGCAGAGGTATCTTTGTGCACCTAGTATGCATCTCAGTCAAACAGCTCGGGTGGAGGTTTGTGCATCTCAGGATCAAGGTGTGTTTGTAAATTTGGGTTAAAGGATGCTTATGACCGCAGATCCTGGGAGTAATACTAGCCTTAGAGTATGTGACCACCTGAGGTGTTATCTCTATCTACGTGATGGAGATAATGTTAATTAATGCTCACAGGGTGGCCTTCATGACAATCCATTATAAAGTATCTGGCATAGTAAGAGCTGATTAATATTCAACTGCTTTATTATAATTTTCCCATCTCCTCCCACCATCATGATTTAAAGTGGCTTAGCCAAAAAAGGATGAGGTTATATGTATAGAACATAATTCATTATTTGCCACACAGCTATTGTTACACTGCCCAGTTTGCCAAGGAACCACCGGCTCCTCGACTGCTCGTTGAAGTCTTTGTGTAGGATGATTGCTCTAACTAGATCATCTCAACATTAGTCTAGCAGTTATTTAAAAGCATCTTCTAGTGTGGTGTGAAGGCAGGGACTCTGATATTAGACTGTGAAATTATTTTTGGCCACTTGCTAGTAATTGGATTGGTTTTAGTCCAATGTCTGGCAAAAACTCAAAAATTCTGTGGCGGTTTGGACGTGCTTTAAATCTTCCTGGTCTTGTTCTTTGTCTGAAGGTTCTTTCACGAGATCTTAATTTGGTAGTTACCAGAAGCAGGGTGGAGGGTGGGGCCGGGGAAGAGGCTAACATTTGTCAACAGTTTCAAAGTCACAGGATCTGCGTTAGAAGGAGGTACCTAGACAGTTGATATGGTTAGTGGCAGCGCCGTATGCTGTGTACTTCTTCCGTTTTAAGGGGGAAAGAGACATGGTCTCACCCTATGGACCAGACCACCCAATAACTGATAAGAACTCCCCTACCTCTGCCGCCCAAGTGCTGAGATTAAAGATGTAAGCCATTCCTGACTTGCTATGAATGTGTGCATAGCTAAAAGAAAGGATTTCAAATATTGTAATCTCAAAGAAATGATACACATTTGGAGGTAATCAATCCCTATTTTACTTTTCTGATGTGATCATTCCACAATGTCTAAACAGATACCAAAACTTCTGTCCCATAAGGATATTATACAATTATTATTTGTCAATCAAAAATAAAGTAAGGCTTATGAGTCCTTATCACTGTCTAATTACCAAAATGAAGAGACCTGTTCCTAAATGACGAGGTCGCTCCTAGACAGTAGCCACTGAGAGTCCTGTCTTGGTTTCTTTGTGTGCTTACTTGGCTTTGCTTGCTACTGTTGTTGTTTTGAGGCAGAGCTGGCCTCAGTCTTAAATTCACAGTTCCCCTTTGTTTCCTGACAGACAGAATTTAGAGTCCTTCGCCCACTTGACTTTTACAGGCTTATATGAACCATGTGGCTATACTAATTCTTCAGACAACATTGAAATAACCTAGCATGTCCTCTAGAACCTCATTCAAAGCAGCAAGTATGAACCTGTGATTATCACCATGTCTAATATGCCTTACTCTTGGTAAGAATGCTAGTGGTCTCTGGTTCATCCAGGTTCTGGTACCATTCACAAACTAAAATTTGCATTTTTTAAATCTCTGACCTGGAGGAAATTGAGATGCAGAAAACACCCTCAGCTAGATCCAGCTGCCCTGATGCTTGCAGCTGGCAGGTGTTAGAGCTTCAAGCACATGGTCCCCAGATGCAGCAGGCCTCCCGAGAAACCACAGCAGTCTATGCTTGCCAGCGCCTTCCACAGGAGCGCCAATGATGACCTTCATCCTCTGCAAACTGGCCTCTCAGAATGTGTGACCATCATAATTTAAGAATATATGAACATGTAATTTGGCTGTTCATGTTATAGATCAACATATGAACACAGATGTATGTGAAGATATTATGCATCCTACATATATGCATATACACAAATATTGATAGACATTTGTAATATACAATACACATTCTTAGATCTACATGGAAACCCCTCCCATTCACTTCAGGCGACATGTTTGCTAAGAATGTTGGTGAGAGAGTGAGAGGTATTTTCTGCTGCTCAAACCGCTTGTAGAATCAACCCTTTGCAAACCACTGATGAAGGTCTAATTTCTGAAGTGAAGTCAGAGTCATATGATAGGCAACCAGACAAAGTTTGTGTCAGTAATTCTTTCTACTCTCCTTTTTCTTTAAGTCCCTAAGCAGCTGCTCTTTCATACACACACACACACACACACACACACACACACACACACACACACACCATCTCTCATGGTCTTCTATGCCCTGCTGACTCGGGGATTACCCAGGTGAGAAACATCTGGTTCCTGGCCCTCGAGAATGTCTGAACATCAAATGAGCAGTACAGTTCTTTCTGAAGCTTTATGAGATTAGGATAAATGCATTTGGCTGGCTAATTGGAAAACCTTACTCTGTGTGTGCATGCAGATGGATCTGTCTGTGTGGGTTTGTGCCATGCTGTCACAGACATATATTTATCTTCATAGTGGGGTCATCTGCACACTCGGAACTGCCCACAAGGGAGGCAGCCAAGAATCTACTGAGCTTCAACCTGTGAGAAAACACCAGACTCTCTGGATTTTAGCCTTACTTTACCTTTTCTGGGGCTGCATGAGGATATGTTGTTAGTGCTATACCCTTAGGCCACCTGAAGAGGGATGGCTCTCAGTCCTTAGAAGCTGTTCCCTTTCAGTGAAGATATCAGTCACTCCAGACTGGCACAATGCAGCAAACAGCACATAAAAACTACTTTGGGCAAGACTCTCACTCCATGCCCACTGCTGGATGAAGCATATGCTACTGCTTTTAAACTCACCACCCTGAAACCGCTTAAAAGAGCCTGACAGGTAATTTATTCTGTGGCAAAGGATAGCAATTTCACTGTCCAGAGGCAAGAGACCCAAAGGCATTGGAAAATCTGTACACTCACAGAACATGGGTTTAATGAGATAACAATTCCAAGGGTGTGTGCTCGTAATTCTTTCTGATCTTCCAACTCATTCCTAAAGCTGCCAGGCAAATGTTTTTCCACAGTTTCCTTTTTAAAAGGCCCTCCAATGGACCTCCACAGAATAAATCAAATATTTCAGCACGAACAGTGATTACTGGGTACTTCTTTGTGGAAAAAGCTAACTGCACAGGGGTCAGGGCACAGAGGCGGCTGTGGGAATTTTGTCTCTAAGTAGGATTTTTTTTTTTTAAACTGTATCTGACTCCTTTTTGTAGCAACCCTACCAGGATTTACCGGGCTTGGGGCAGACACCTGAGGCAGCCAGGAACAACAAGCAAATGGGGACTGATACAAGAGACACTACTTGCTTCTAGCAGCAGAGTTCAATGCCACTATGAACTTCTTTTCCCAAAAATATGCTGACAACTATTCTCACATTTAATTCGTTAAAAATTTGCTCTTGATAAAAAGTCCGTTGTGTGCGCATGCAAACGTGCCAAGCCCGGGAGAAGTACAGAGGCATGGTCCTCAATCCTAGAATAGCACTAGAGGCTGGAGCCTTGATTCCTTCCAGCAAGAACCCATGCACACATGGCCCCCAGTCTCATAGTGTGCTCTCATATAGAACAGAGGCAGAGCCTAAGTCTCCCGATGGGGCTTCACTCTCACCTCCGGCTAGTATCTGCCCCATGACGCTGCACATCACTTGGATTATAGCCTCATGGGTAAGATCTTGGCTGGGTTGTTTGCTTCCATTTTTCTGTGTTTCAGAGCACTAAGCTTCATGGTGGGCTAGGAGCTGACGAGGTCATGGTTAACGCTTCTGGATTTGCGCCGCCTTCCGCGGGTGCTTATTAGATTGGCTTGAGGCTCGCGGCTCCTGCTCTGTCCCCTAGCTGGGAGCGCACTGTGCTTGGAAATCCAGTCCACTGCACACGGGGCTCAAGGTTGTAGGCTACGGCATTTCCACGCGCTCGTTCCACGAAGCTCTCAGCTTTTGGAGGATAGTAATGAATGAGATCCTTTTTAAAGCTCTTCTTTGAGAGTTTATTTCATATCTTTTTATATTTCATATCATATTTGTATAAAAATATCCTGGCTCTACCATGGCATAAAAAAAAACCTATTCAGTCAAGTAACACTCTTTATTGCTTTGGCTCTAGTCAGAGAGTCTATAAAAGAGTGGTCTACCCAAGGCCAGCAAATGCTGAGTGTCAGAGAAGGATCGTTCAAAAGGTGATGCAACCTAGCAAGGACAGAGGCATATCAAGGCTCCATCCAGGACAAGGAGTGCCAATGCTCCAGGAAGTGACATGCCACCGAAACTTCTGGTGAAGATGTGTGTCAGAGTGATGCTTCTGCTCCTGAACTCCTTTATCAATGGATCATGGGTAAGAGGACATCCTACTGTTTGAGGCTGGGGGGGGGTCAGAGACTCACTCTCCCTTTGCCGAGCCCCAGCCCCTCCACTGTCATCATGTTTGTCCTTCAGGGCCGCCTGGGTGACACAGAGACCAAAGAGAAGACGAATCCAGTCAGAAAGGACGGAGTCAAAGGTCTGTCGGGGGCAAACGGGAGCGCTTGGTGTCACTGGCCTGGAGTTTGGTGCCTAAGGCCACTGAGTTTGCAGAAGACAATAGCTGCTGGGACTGCAGGTGCAGATGATATTGACTGTCAGCAAGCAGAGAAAGGATGGAGAGGGAGCCTGGAAAGAGAGAGGGAACATCCCAGTCCCCAGCCCATACTCCCAAGACCTAACAGATGTCCTTCCCTCCCCCTGTCTTTCTGGGAATGCCTCAAGATGCTGGCTTTCTCAAATGGGCAACTTTCCCTGCCACCTACGTTCTCCTTCTAGATTCCAACCTGCTGCTTCCACAAGGCATCGTTCCTCCTCCTCCTCTTCTTCTTCTCCTCCTCTTCTTCCCCTTCCCCTTCCCCTTCCCCTTCCCCTTCCCCCTCCTCCTCCTCCTCCTCCTCCTCCTCAATATTGCCCCTTTGTTGCTATTCCATCTTCCTAGCATCTGGAAAACACTTATAATAATAAGTGTTTATAATAATATAATAACATGTGCCCTTTGGATCAGGCCCTGCCTGGAGTATACAGAATAATGACCAAGAACAGCTCTAGACTTTCATAGGTCAGGCTCACAAATGGATGTAAAAAAAAACATGTGGTTTACTGTGGAACCCAGTTTCCCTAATAAGTTATGCTCTGCCTGCTGAATTTTCTATGTGCCTTCTTTTGCTGTTCCTTGCCATGGTGTGGGAGACGTAAAGGTATAGGCTGCTGCAACAAGTAGGGCATCATCAACTGACCTGCCATTGCTAGAGCAGTGGTTCTCAACTTTCCTAATGCTGTAACCTTTTAATACAGTTCCTCTTGATGTGGTGACCACCAACCATAAAATTATTTTTTTTTGCTACTTCATTAACTGTAATTTTGCTAGTGCAATGAATCGTAATGTAAATATCTGTGTTTTTTGAGGGTCTTACGTGACCTCTGTGAAAGGGTCATTCAACCCCCAAGGAGGCTGCCACCCACAGCTTAAGAAGCACTAGAGGAAGTGCTAGGTCTCTTTGCTGGGCCTGTGTTGCAGTCACCTGACTCTAAAGGTCTCCCTGTCTTTTTTCTGCAAAGAAGCCTGACCAGCTGTATCCCGCAGTCACAGGCCAGTGGTCCTCACAGCGAGATTTGTCCAACATTTCATACTCTCTTTCTTCCCAGGTCCAGATCCTGTCAAGTCTGTGGAGGAACAGGAAGCCATGCCCAGCAGGAAGGTGTTGCTTTGCTGATGCCCTGCGCCTTTCCCTTCCCTGTGGCTGTGTTTTGACAGCAAAGGCTAATCCCACTGGCAGTGAGTGAGTCACAGCTTTGATGACTATGACAAGATACCTGGGAAAACAACTGGAGGAGGAAAGGTTTACTTTGGCTGATGTTTTCAGAGGTCAAAGGTCAGCTGACTGGCTGGCTGCGTTGTTCCTGGACCTACAGTACGGCAGACCGCCATGGTGGAAGGGCATGGTAAGACAGACAGTTTTATCCCCACGGCATCCAGGCAGCAGAGAGAATGACAGGAAACGGTTAGGGACAAAATACAGGACTGGAGAGCATGTTCCTAGTGACCCACTTCCTCCTATCAGGCCCTACTTCCTACATCTCTATCACTTTCAAATAATGTAATTAAGATACAAACCCATCTACGAATCAAGCCGGGAATGAAGGCCAAGCCGCAGTGATCCTGTCACCTATCCATGGTGCCATCAGTTGGAGACCAAGCCTTTAGCACATGAACTTTTTAAAGGGACATATCACATTGCAAACTATACGTGGGTCTATTTTTTTTCTTATATCTCAGTTTTGGGGAAAACGTGTGTACTGGACTGCTTGCAGTTGGGGACTTGCAAAGTCTGTGTAAGGAGACATCAAACTACTGAAGGTCTAAATCAATAGAGCCATCTTTTTAGGGCCCAATTGCACCATCATTCTGCGGATTCCCTCTTCCTTTAGAGTATTAGACAACCAGACAGCTTCGCAACCATGATCCCCGTGCCCTCTTTTCTTGGCTGTCTCTAGATTTACAGATGCAGCCAGCCAGCCATGTCTTTCCCACTGCACATATTACCAACATCTCCACTAGCTGCTGTTTCTGGTCATGACACTGTTGCCCCATGTCCCTGGGCTCAGCCTGCCCTTATGTATGTCCTTAGTTAACCTGCTTCCTGCTTCTCTTCCTTATGATGAAAAAGAAAACATTGCTGCCTAAGGACACCGAGGAAGAAACTGAGGAAGACCAACAACGCAGCATCTTTCGGGATCCCCTTCATTTCTGAAACTGATGCCTCTTTCAAATGAAAATGTTTCTGACATAGCTCCCTTTATAAAATATGCACCTCCATTCCAAGACACACAATAACAGAATGATCCCATCACGAGCACATGGGGAGCCACAGGCCTATCAGCACCAATGAGCTCTGCCTAATGCATTTCCTCCGGGCCTTAACTTCCCCCTTCTTTCTTCAAATACCTCTGATAACAAACTGAGCCAAGTCAAGGTTGTTTATGTGAGCTAAAACACACAATCTTACTCAATTCCAGCCTTCCATAATATTCTGTTCTGTGATCTGAATGGCCTTGGTTTTAAAACTCTCTCTACCTCATGCTCAGTCCTCTTCTTCAGAGTTGAGCAAACCATCTCATCTTCTCCGCAGTGTCCTTCTACTCAGCTGGTGCTGATGAGAAACTGACTCCCCGCTTGACAAGGGGGCCCACGTTCTGCATTTTGCGCATTCTGACCATGGGTGATTTTAGCTTCCGCGTAAAAGGATAGGTCCTGATGTCACATCTTGGTTCAGACAGACATTAAACTGTGTTGAGGTCTATATGTATAAACTTAGTCATAGAGCACCTGCCTAGAAAGGGCAAGATCCTAGGTTTAATCCTTGGCAATACACCCTGAAATTACATGAAAAATCTTGAGCGAGAAATGTGTGGCTGTCTGAGTTGGGCTGTCTTGGGTGGGCTGGCTTGGGAGTTGGATGAGGTTGTGTCTATCAAGGGTTGTGTAGCTATGGCTACATACATCCCCTGCATTTCCCACATTTGAGTTCTCTGTGAACCACCCTCAGTAAAGCCTGTAGGCGAAGCCGATTTTCTAGAACAAAGCAATAGCTTTAACATCTTCATCTACTGATAGACAGCACACTAGGTCCACTAAAGGTCACCTCCTAGAGCTTAGTGCCGGTGACATTACTGATGGAACCACTCAACCCACTTCACCACCTGTGTACTTACAGACAGTTTGCTACCCAGCCTGGCCTCCTGCTTCTTCTATATGATTTCCTAAACAAATGGAAAGCTGTGTCTGGAGGGATTCATACTCCAGCTTGATTCTTTCTCTTGGGCCCATAGAGGGTTCTCCTAGCAGCAGCTGAGTGTTGGTATCTACTCACTAAGCCCCAGTTGCTGCTTATAAAACATATTTGGTTGCCCTCTGCCATAGAAGATTGTATAGATGAGAGAGAAAGAGCTCCATTGCGTGAGCCAGAAATGAGGAGCTTTGAGCAAATCATGGTCATCCCTACACACTGTGTCACTCATAAGCAGACGGTAGCATGCTTCACACACAAAATGCTCTTAAAACTTTACCATATTGTATTTTAAAAAAAGAAAAGAAAAGGAAGGGAAATATGTACTTTATCAAGATTTTCTTGATTCCATGGCCAGACTAGTTCAAAAACACTGTCTTAGTTATTTTTCTTGTTGTAACACAGTAAAGGTCAGGATAGCCTAGGAAACCACCAAGGTAAGAGTAACCACCATTCAGGAGGAACAAGAAAAGTATGGGGGTGGGGAGCAATGGCCAGGGTTTCCCGGGGTGCCGCTGGCTTCTTCCAGGGCCCTTTCTCAGAAAGTCCCATACTTGATATACCCTACAGGGCCACTCCTGCTCACAGGACATGGTGGCAAAAGCAAAGACAGGAGTAGAGAACCAACTTTCACAAGTCTTTCCTGGAGAAGGGAAGAGTTTGCTCTGCTCAGCCGGCTGAGCTCACGTGGCTCTGGTGGGCACAGGTCAACTCTACACCATGTGAACAAAAGCACGGCAGCTTACACGGAAGAAGGTCGGGCGTGCTCCTCCTGTGCAGAGACCAAGATGGTCGAGCATGGGCCCTAGCACCAACAGTCATGCTGCTGCCCAATCTTCCAGGGCCGTGAGTGGATAACAATACTGACACTTTACACTTGCCTAGGACTATACGGGTTTCTGCCTGCGTGTATCATGTACAGGCCTTGGACTGCACGATACACCCAGCAAATGATACGTAACTCCAAGCATTGCTATAATGGCCCTTGTGTCTGTCTCCGGCACTATGACTGTCAGGCTCTATGTGAAAATCCATATCCTGGCCAAGAAGCATCTTCCCAAGTCTCCGTGGTAGGAAAAATGAAGGCAAGACAGGAAAGGATGGAGCGGTGGGTGGCATCTGAGGGTTGTTAGGAAGAAACCATGTGAAGCTTTAGACTGGCCCAGATGGCACTGGAATCAGGTCAAACTTCTCCAACACTTGACGTTCACATTCCCCCCCTGCCCCCAAGTAGTGACAGGGAAGGAAACTATCTTTAAGGACCAGATATAGTGATACAGATTTTAAATGTGCTAATACTACAACCACTGTTTCCATATCCCAAGAGTCACCTTTTCAGCTGCCAGTGTTGGCTTTCTATAAACTCATATAGCCCCGCCTTTCTCTGTTTCACTCCTGTTGGTTCCATTTTTACACAGAGGGAAATGGTGAAGGCCACTTGAGCTGTGTAAGGGATATTTGTAATCCCAGCCCAGGACTGCAGTGTAAGAGCCCTTTGGGCCCTTTACCATGGACACAGCAAACCCCTTAGAATTGCCTAGCAAGTGGGAGTCTGGACTTCCTACCTCCACACTTCCCCACCCACTCACATCCACGATGCGCATTTCCATTAGCTTCTTTGCCCAGTGATCTGTTGCTCTGTTATATTAGAATTGCAAACAAATGTTCTCATCCCAGCCTTCTCTCCCCCTCCCCTGCTGGCATCTAGAATTCAGCATTGATTTTCCTGGCCCCACTCCACTGCTTGACTGACATTCCTGGATGATTCCCCCTTAGAGACCTTAAACTGACTCAACAGGCTCACACTAGAGCCCAGAAGGAAACAGCCAGAGATGCTAAGTTAGTTTTTATCCCTTCTTTTCCTGATCTCAAGGGCCAAGTCACAGTGTCCCGTGGATTCCATTTCTATTATCCAAATACAAGATGACTATATTCCTCCTTCAGAGTACCCAATAGTTGGGGAAGAGGTCCCCACAAAATTCCTGCTCCTGGGAGGTGGAAGCTCGTGAGTTTTGATCTCTCAAGTACTGATGTTTGGCATCACTTGGGTTCCTTTGGATGAGGAGGTTACTCTGAACCAAAAATGTTCCAAAGGTCTATGGAAAATCAGAGGGGCTTAGTGGCAAGAAGGCTGTGACATCCTGTTGTATATAGACGGGCCATAATCTCTAACCCATCACACCAGAAGGCTCATCTCAGGAAGGAGGGCCTCCCTTCTAAGTATAGGAACCTAAACACACAAGGAGGCCTTTCTCCCAACTTATCTTTTCTGATTCTGGTAAGTACATGGAGATCTAGGCACCAACTTGGGCAACCCTTTCCTGTTTGAGCTTCCATCCCCAACGGATGCTGACCTGCTGACCTGTGGAGTGCAGGACTATTAGGTTTTTAGGAATACTGGATCAGGTTATCAAATTAATCGATTGTTTGCATTCACTGTAGTAGAGTTTTTACATTACAAAAACTGCATTATGCTATAAATATAAGAACACATTTCCCCCAGATTTTTCTGTTGTTAATGAGGAAGATACCCAGCTATGGTATCCGCTTAGGTGAAAAAAATAAAAGAGGCGCGGGAAGGGTGAGTAAGATGGAGGCAAGTTGAGGAATGCACATTCTTTGATATTTTAGAAAGGACAATTTTCGATCTAAAGGTCACCCTCTTCTTAGGTTCAGCTTTACTTCGAGTAGGTACTGCTTCTTCCCTGGGAAAAAATAATTACTGGTCAGGCTCTGAGACCTTTACTGGAGAGACTGATGGTCCTAGGATTTCCCAAGAACCAGAAATTGTAGATGAAAGCGCTGGCAAAGAGCTCTCAGTTGCAGATTGAATTCTGTATGCCCTTTGTCTACAGCCAGCCCTGGGTCTCTTCAGCTTGCACAAATATTTATTCTCCGTAGCTAACTGATGAACTCATCAAAAGCAGAGATTGTGCCTTTATTTTTTTTTTTTTATAAATCCTCCATGGGTCCTGAGTAAGGTACTGAGGACATAAACAATTAATAGATATTTAGGTTAGTAATTTTCGCTGGATTCAATTATACGGGTAGCAAGCCCCTGACTTATCGTCAACGACGAGGCTTTGAATACCATTTTTGCAACAAAGTCAAAGTTAGCCCGCTTACTAGACTGGCAGTCCCTGTATCAGGTGCAACCTTGGCCTTATCTTTGAGTCTGAAGCCTATGTCTGTCCTCATTCCTGCTGTGCCATTAACTGGTGTCCCTCTCTGTAGTTTTCTAGCTTTCTGGTCTCTTACTCGGATCCATGTGGTTTGGGACTTGGGTTCTTAGTAAGCTGTTAATAGCATGGTCTCTGAGGATTTGGGACGGTGCAGCTAGACTACTCCGAATAAGAGGATCTAAACTCGTCAGTACAGCAAAGCAAGTGCCACCATTCAAAGGGTTCAGAAGCAGGGAGGGACCAATAGCTCAAAACCTCCTACCATAGATGATCATTTCAGGGACACTGTAGTCCAGGGAAATAAGGGGATGAAGCCTGGCCCCACAGAGGAGTGAAGGGGCAGCCGGACCTCTCACTGGACTTGCCTGTCACATAAAGCTACCTACATCTGTCAAGCTCCTTAAGGTTTTCATCCAGAACCACAGGTGCAATTCCTCCAGGGATTGGACACAGGGCAAAGTGTTCTGACGATGCTGTTGCGTCTAATAAGACACCATCCTCTCCATTCCTCTTGGGTACCAACTCCTGCTTGTTACCTCTAAGATTCTTCTCCCATCCAGGAAGATGACGACTGTCATTTGGGTCCCTCTACATACAGATCCACCAAAGCTGAGTGAGTTCAGGCTCACACAGGAAGTTGTTAAAGGTGTGGGGCTGGAATGTGGCTCTGGAAGCATGTGGCCTTTTCCGTTCCTTGTTGTCATTATGTAGTTTGTCTTCCTAAAACTGAGAGACAACAACGAAGCCCCAGCCTCTCCTCTTTTTCTAGGAATCCATTACCACAGGGTTTCCAAAGGGTGGGGCATGCGCCCACCTGGATGCAGACAAGTCTTCCCACAGAGGTAGATGTTATCTCAGGCTGCATCAGAAAGCCTAGACCATAAATGATTCTGACACATGAGTTCTGTTGTTAATGGGGAGCTCAAAGGGTCCGTTAATTCCATTACTGCCTCAGCTGCATCAAGGACTCTAATTTCCTTTGTCTCCCTTCCTCCCCATCTCCAGTCATTCAGTTCAAATAAAACTGGGGTGGGGAGTGGGGCACCAAGACCAGAACCCTACCCTCCCTAAATCGGGTGAACACTCCAGCATCCTTGAAGCAAAAGAATCTTCTCAACCTGCTATAGAAACAAAGGCTTACCCTCCCTCAAGACTCAACAGCTCCCCCTGCCCATGGTGGGTCTCATTAGCTCTTTCTCAGGAATTTGAGACTAGTCTTTGCATATCCTTGAGTAAGATCTGTATTCTACCTTGACCTGGAGTGCTCTGGGCAAGTTGGTGGTCCAGAGGCTCAGCTATATAAAGCAGTTTCGAGGTCTCTGTTTTCACGACTCGGGATACCAGCAGAGGTTAATTGTTTCAAACTCACCCAATCCCTCAAGGTTTAGAAGCCTCAGAAAGAAGACCGAAGCTTTTAGCTACCTTGATATATATATATATGCCTGTGAGGTGTGGAATGTATGAGTTCGAAGATCCTACTTGCTACCGTGCTCATTTAAGAACTAAGATGGGCTCTTCCACCCTATGGGAGACCATGTCTCAAAGGAAATGGAGACACTAGATCTGGTCAGCCCTGCTCTCCAGGTCAGGCTCACTCTCTACACCGAGGCCTCAGATAGCCTTGGCTGGGGAATGACTCTGGGCTAGCTGGATTTTCTACCTTCTCTCTCTCTCTCTCTCTCTCTCTCTCCCTCCCTCCCTCCCTCCCTCCCTCCCGCCTTCCATCACCTC
>NC_034591.1:51923497-51932374 GCF_900095145.1 Mus pahari
GGCTTCTGAGGGGGCCTAGTTTAAGGAAAGCAGGCGGGATTTCACTCAAACTCTCTTGGCCACTCCTCTCTCTCTCTCTCTCTCTCTCTCTTCTCTCCTCTCTCTCTCTCTCTCCCCCCCTCTCTCCCACCCCCACCCCCTACATCCCTACACTCCTGTGCTGTTCCTTGAGCTACCACGGACAGCTATGGCGGTATCCACCAACTGCTCAGCACTTTCACCAACAAGAACCCATGTGCTGAGCAACTCAGAAGGCATTTGGGAAGCAGAAGATAACAGGGATGATGGATGTAGTCCCTAGAAAAATCCAGGAGCTAAACAACACACAGGAAAAAAATGCATATTTAAAAACAGAAATGTCTATTCCCACGTGTAATCTTTAGAGCTTCTTGCATTGGTGGACTGAACAGGTGACAAAATGTCTCTGCCTGTGGAGAGTTTGTCTAGGAGAAGAAGGCAAGTGGCTGGTCCATGGGCCCAGTGAGACTTCACGTAACTGAGCATAACTGGGCTCCGACACTGCATCGGCAGCTTGGAACAGACTGGGCATGTCAGACACTGCCGAGGCAGAGCTGTACAAGTTGTGTGTGTTTATTGGTTGGAAGTACTTTCCTGGAGATAGAGCCAATGATCTCCCTCTTCTGTATATTAGCAAACTGCTGTTTCCTTTATCCTCTGTGTGCACATTCTTCCTAAAAGGAAACTCAACGCATCAGAAACCAAAGCATGACATCACACTTACTTCCCCACCCAGCCCCTCCCATTCCAGAAGGGAACACTGGGAGGACACTCAGGAGGGTCTCAGCCTTTTCTCTGTTTTATTTTTACCTCGAATCTGGCTTCTCCGTGGGAGTCAGAGCGAAGGCAAGAAGATGTGTTCCCTCCCCTGCGCTGACCACGGGACCATTTCCAAAAGAACTCGAAAGTGTTTATCTGTCATCCCCTTCCACAGCAAGGCATTCGGGCACTGTGCCTTGAGCAAGAAGAATCAGACCAGCATGGCGAGATGGAAGAGTGAGGAATGAAAGGCCAACCTCCTGCCTCCTGCCTCTGTGTCCCGCCCTCTACGATGCCTTTCAAGTTTCTTCAGGCCTTTCCCACAGAGGGAGCTTCAAACATGCCCACCTCCACCAAACACATATAAGCAAGAAGGAAAGGAAGTAAAAATATTCTGACACAGGAAAAATCCAAAGGTAGCCGTGATGGGTTGGGGGGGGGGGGAGAGGGAAATGCTTTAAAAGACACGGTAGAGGTAGTTTCTACTCTCAGATCCTCCCTGAAATGGTCCCCGGAGAATAGCCAGCCTGCGCAGAGCACTGCATGCCAGGTGAGGGCCAAGGTTATAGTTCCATAGAGTGTGGTGGTCTACCAGTCATGCCCATAGAGAAAGAAGCAAAGAAAGGCAGACCTGCTACCTGCCTATGAGCAAGTCTATTCCAGTCCAAGTTTTCTCAGCTGGGAAGGGGACGGGGCCAGGAGACACGGGCATGGATGCAAGGGGTCTGAGAAACGAGTATCAGCTGCAAGGCGGCTCCCAAGATGGTCGGAAATGAAGGTCCTAATTACATTCCTCCATTGGTGATGACCTGGGGTCACCACGCACCAGCAATTATTTACTCTGCCAAAGTGATTAGGGAATTGGGACTAGGGAACGGATACATATTGGGGTAGAGACACGTGGGGCTTCCAAAGATGAGGGGGCAGTGGGAATGATTCTGCTTTTGCATCTGCCTTTTTTCCTAATTAGGGTCACCACAAACACCAGTTAGGGAGTTGGGTATCACCTTATCCTTTTCTGCTTAGCTAGGAGCTCAGAAATGATGAGGAAGACTGAAAAGGAGAATGACGGGTAATGGGCTAAAGAAACAACTTCTCATCCACAGATGCAAATGCAAATAAGGAGTAAGATAAAGAAATTTCAGCAAAGGATGTAAGGAAAGCATTGGTATCGGAACTGTATAGCAGAAGGTTCGGGGAGACTGGAAACACAGGTGACATGAAATCTAAGCTAGGACACATAGTGTGGTCCAGGAGGAGTCCCACACATGGTCCCTGGCCCAGCAGTAACCCCAGGGGCTTGCTAGAATGCTGCCCATTCAGGCCCTACCTTAGCTCCTTTTACTCAGGAACTGCATTAGGAAATCTAGTGATATACAGGAGAAGAGGCCCTTGAAGGAGTCTCATTTGTATCCTGAAAAATAAAGCCTGCAAGGTACGGGAACTCCAGCTTCCTAGTCCATCTTGTGCCTACCACAGAGTTTGAAGCTCATCCTTGAGGCTGAGCTTCACTTTCCCTGCTATCCAGCAATACTGTCCGCCGTAAGCAGAATCTGCATCTGCGTTCATGGATACTTCAGAAATAGAATTAGGGTTTTGCCATAAGCTGAACAGAACCCCTGTCTTGGCTCCCTGGTGTGGACAGCAGATACTCGCTTGTCCGGTGGCCAACTGAGCTCCATGTGTTTATTAGAACCTCAGCATATACTGTATGGTGTATACTATAGAAGTTGCCAATACTGCGATTGGAAGTCAGGGATGCTTAGTGTACCTACTACGTGCTAGAACATGTCTTAGGAACTTTGCACACATTACCTCACTCAACCTATCTGATGACAGAAGGAAGCAAGGATGTTGATCCTTGAAAATCAAGGATGCTTAGTATGCCTACTATGTGCCAGGACAGGTCCTAGGAACTTCACACACATTAATTACCTCGCTCAACCTTGCTGTTGTCAAGAGAAAGCATGTTCTGAATGGTGATGTCACTTAGGGCCACATGCCAACCAAGACACATCTCAAACTTCCTATCCTTAGTCCTAGATCACCCTGCCTTCTCAATACTCTATTAATGTTAAAATGGCCACGAGATCTCTTCATTTTCTTTGAAGTTTGCAAGCCACAAAGCCAAAGCTGTCTCATTATGTATCTAGGAGGAGCTAGGGTTCTGTGAGAAACATGTGCTGGCACTAACAAAACCCAGGTAGGAAAAAAGATAGAGAGAAAAAAGGCCAAAAGGGTCTCGGAGAAAACAGATTTGGTGCGGGATTGTGCCCCTGCCTCAAGTTTATGAAGAAGCCCTAACTCCCAGGCTCGCAGATCATGACTATTGCTGGAAGTGGCCTTTAAAGAGGTAATTAAGTTAACATGAAATAATTAGGGCAGGCTCTAATGTTAAAAGACTGGTATCCTTCCAAGTGGAGGTGTTTTGGACACAGTCACACAGAGAGGGTCCCTATGGAGAGAAGGTAGCCATCCTCACGCCAAGAGAGGCTTTAAGAGAAACCAGCGATGCTCACACCTTGACCTTGGACTTGAGTCTCCCCAGTGAGACATGAACTCCACGGTTCTTTGATAAGAGCAACCCGAGTGGATGAATGTGGCCTCTCCTTGCCCACCAGCGTAGCCCACTGCCCACAGCTCCTGCAGGGTAAGCTCAATGCATCTTTCCTCTGGCTGGACCATGGATTTAGCCAGGCCTCAAGGAGATAGATTTTTCTGAGAGACATCACAGGCTGCCTTGCCTGAGCCACCTGCTGTCTTTAGCATCATCTGGCTCTGTCTGTACTTGTGATGCAGGAACCTAGGGGGCCATAGCAGTCATTCCTCTGTCTGCTTCCTTCCTGACAGGTGCCAGTGTGTATGTGAAGCCCGAGGTTGGAGACCTACACAGTAGAGATAGAATATCTCCTTCTAGAGGATATGTTTATCCAGGGGCTCAGAGGTGCACTGCCTCTAAGTATGGTTTGAGGGAACTGCAGAGAGACAGGTAGAAGCCCAAAGCATAAAATAAAGAATGGAAAGACCAACACATATTGAACTGTGTTGGACTAAACCATGCTCATACACATAAATACTACCCTTACATACATGTGCACAACATAAACATACACACACACACACACATTCTCACATATATACATACACCTATACATATGCACACACATATCCATACCCTCTCCCGACACACATATGCACATGTATATACAATACACATACACATACCTGTATACACACTCACATATACACAAACAGATACACATGCATTCACCAAAGGCCTATTTCTATTCACACCCGGAGACATGCCAATTCCCAGTGTCTTCCCACACAGGCATGCACATGTGCACATCCTAGGGAACACACACATGCTCTGCCTGCACATCTGTTGGGAGCGCACAGTACGTTTGCTGAGTGAACACCCTCCTTGGAGAATTCCCACTTTGCATTCTCTACACATCCGTTCTCTCTGGGCAACAAATCTGCATGGAATGCGCAGCTGTGAAGAGAGTTAGGCAAGCAGAGAAGGCTGCCAGGACAATCTATGTGGCCTAGTGGAAGGGAGGGAAATGCTGTCCAGAGAGCCCACAACCAGTTTTTGGTGGCAGTGGTGTATCTTCCTAGTAGACTAAGATGAGCCCTCAGACCCTCAGCTCCCTCGCTTGGCTAACACCCATGCCTATTAACCCCTTCCCCCACATCAGGAGACTTCGGAAGAAGGTCAGAGCATGTAAGATTTCAGCAGAATGAAGGTTAGGTTCACCTCTCTGTCCCTGTCTGTGACAAACCTGAGAAAGTACTGACAGCAGGCAGGAAGGAGATGAAGTTGCTGTGTTTCCACACTGTGACAGTTTGGGGTTCCTATCTTGCCTCTTCTCTGTCTTCGTTTCCTAAGGCCACGCAGTCTTTCCTGGGCGAGACGGGGCTGGAGGTGTAGAGCTAAGCCACAACAACCAGAGGGGCTAATCAACCAGGTCTGGACAGTGATGGGATTAAAGTCGGTGACAAATTTTATTACAGAGCTCTAACCGTGCCCAGATAAGTGTGTGACAAGAAGATAACAACTCAGCCGTGAGCCAGCAAGTCACTGGGGAGCCCTTAACAGACTGAGCCCATGATGGACCAGGGTGGGGGGAAGGGAAGAAGGACATGAATATTGTCTTCTTTCCCAACTGTTGCTAGGACCAAATACATGGCAAACTGCAACTTAAAGAAGCGTTTATTTGTTTTGTCTCATGCATAAGAGATTGCCTTCAATTTCAGAAGAGCCTCTGTACTTGGGGATTTTGAACACTGTTCCAACTGTTCAGATTTAGAGGACTCTTCAGAGTGAACTCCAAGTTTGCTTTGAATTATGAGATGTCCATGAGCCTTTAAGGACTAGGGATGGAAAGTTGTGATTAAAAGTGATGTGTCTGGGTGTCACGTTGACAAAGGGTGGGTTTGTGATATTAATCTTCGTTGTCAGTCTGACGACGTTTACAGTTATCTCGAGGATGCACCTCTGAGTGTGTATGTGAGGGAATTTCCAGAGAGGATTAACTGAATGAGGGGGACTTACTCTGAATGTGGGGTTATCATCTCATGGACTAGAGTCACAGGCTATAAATAAATAAATAAATAAATAAGCCGAGCATATTCTCTCTCTCTCTCTCTCTCTCTCTCTCTCTCTCTCTCTCTCTCTCTCTCTCTCTCTCTCCTGACTGCATAATATAACTAGCTGCCCTACACTCCCACTGCCATGCCTTTCCAGCCGTGATAGACTGTACTCCATAAAACCATGAGCCAAATTAGACCTCTGCTAGGTATTCTGTTATAGCAATGAGAAAAGCAACTAACACAGCCAGGAAGGTGTTTATGAGTGAGTCCAAAGTTTCGGGCAAGCAGAACCCTTCCACTTGTGCCCATCTGTACTCTGTGGCCTGGAAGACCTTAGGGGAAACTGACTCATAGATTCTTAAAGAGGCACCCAAAAAAGCCATATGATTTCATGCCATCAAGTAGCACCAAAAAAGTTGGCATTTATAATGTGCATAGCCTTTTAAAATCTCATTACCAGTGAGCTCCAGGTTCATAAAGAAGCCCTATCTCAAGGGAATAAATCTAGACACTTTCCTCTGCCCCTCTGTGTGCATGACACCCATCCATACCTGTTTATATAACACACACACACACACACACACACACACACACACACACACACACATCAACCTTTCATGTCTTTGGTGCACAGTGGACCTTGTTGTCTGTATTACGTAAATGGATTTGATTGACTTGCAATGGGAATCCATGAAGCTGAGGCTAATTCTGCATCTAATATTTTACATGAAGGAAAACAATTATATGTCAACATTTCACGTCACTGAAAGCTGTGAACTATTGGTATACCTTGCAATGTCCCATCACGTCAGTTACTTTTCTTGTTGCTGTGACAAGATGCCTGAGAAGAAGCAACTATTAGGAAAAAGAGGTTCATCACCTTTCGTGTTTTGGAGGTGACAGTTTCATGGTTTGGGGGGTGGTGTCACAATTCATCACAGTGATGGGGAAGGAACAGCAGCCGGCAGGAGCACCAAACCATCCGTAGCATCATGCTAGCAGGAGCGTCTCCTTATGCCTCCCAGAACAGCACACAAATGGGATAGGAAGTGAGCTGAGCTATGACCCCTCAAGGCCCACCCTCTCTGGACAATCCACTTCCTCCAGGTTGGCCCTGTCTTCCAAAGGTTCTACTACCTCTACAATCAAGACCACTAGCTAGAGATCAAATATTCAAACATGTGAGCCTGTGAGAGACATTTTACATTCACACCCGAACCCTTGCTGTCTCAGGATCTAGTCAGAGGCCCCACACTTCATGTAGGGTGTCATGGACCATGATATTGTTCTTCACACTAAGAAAAGCAAGTTAGAATTTGATGAGATAAGTCTCTAGCCATCTATACTTTAAGTCCACTTCCCTGGTCCAGTCTATCAGCACTCTTCCACGATGAAATAGAATCATCAAGATGGAGAGAAGAGTTGAATTACTCATGGTGTAGATATATGCTTCCTGAAGGGTGCTGAAGGGGACTTCTGGGCAACTGAAGTGTTCTGATCCTTGATTTGGTACGGGTTAGGCCATGGAGGAGCTGAGTGTGTGAGACTAGTGAGGTCTATAAGGTCTACCGCCGGGATGTTCACTTGATTCTGCATGAATATGACAATGGTGCCCAAGAAATTCAACTTTACAAGTTGTCCCTCTGCCAACCCATTGACTCGCAAAGCTGTACGCACAGAAGATAGCTGGGCTAAATGCCTCACAGGACAAGCATAGCAAACAAGGCCTGCGTATTACCATAATTACATCTCCACGAACGTGCAGAGCCCTCATTTTCCCTTCATGTCTGTAATGTTGTGGAGACACAGGATGCAATTACAGCCCTGAAATATGCAACTTAGAAGCCATAAACACATACATCTACACAGGTCCAGGTGAAGCATGTACACTTAAACGGCATGACCAAACTCGGCAGTCAGTACAACCTTTACACCGCCTCCTACCACCCCGCCAGGAAGCTCCCTGACCCTTTGGGCCCCAGTCTGAACAAGGATGTGAACTACTCTGGGGATAAATTTACCATGTTTTTCTCGGACAGAGCCCCTCATTTAAAAACTGCATAAAGACTAATGTAGTAAAAGCTTAAGTGGTAGCTGCTGGTGGTATTTCTTAATGGCAGAAAGAGTTATTGTTGTTGTTGTTGTTGTTGAAAAGATCCCTTAGTCCTCTTAATGGCAGAGCCCCAATCTGTGGTCACATTCTCTCCTTGACAAGGTGCAGGAAGCAAATTGAATGACAGCTCATGCAAAAAAGAACGATGCGATTTTCTTGGCAGTGTAGAGAGGAATCCTGGGAAAGACCGATGAGCCCTAAGCAGGGCTAGAACAGATCTAAGTCTGTAGACTTTGTCATGGTGAAGCACGTTAGGATGCTAAGGAAGTCCAGAGAAAGAGACTTACAGGGTCCAGCCCCAGGCTCTTGAGAGTGGTCCATTTGCCTCAGACGTTTTAAATGCATATTCCCACTCCCGCTGACGTTCATTCAGGCTTCCAGTCAGCAAATCTGACTGGCTTCACCTTGGGCCCAAGAAAACACAGATTGGAAACAATTCTGCAGCTGGAGGGTTTGGGGAGCCTGACGGGACTGGGGGGCTTCCACAGTTAACATAATGGCGGCATTGGTGGGGCAGACGGGTGGGTAGTTGGAGCTGAGGAAGTTGCAAAAGTATCTAACCTTCAAGTTTATTTTTTTACCAAGAAGTCTTCCCACACCCCAACATACAGTCAACAGACACGAGGACTCACAATCCAGACCCTTCCCCCACACCCTAGCCTGGGATCAAGCACAAGGTCCCAGCTCCATGGAACATGGTCCAGTCAGTTAGGTAGAACAGCAAATACACAATGCAGTGTCCATTCGACATTTTCACATCTTGCTCCTAAAAGTCCTGGGTGACTTCCACAAGAACAAACAATAACTAAATTCTTATGGCTGCTGCATAACACAGACACAATACAAAAAGAACTCAAATCATAAATTCTGCAAGTATGTTCAAAAACAGCTTCATGGAAGAAAAATTAGCAGTGTACATAGCTTACCTCCCAGGGTTCCTTCCAAACACGTCTTTTCAGAATTTTAGGTGTTGCAAAACCCTGGGTCAGGTTCTATCCAGCGAAAAGCAAATTAAGTCAGGATAACTGAAGGCCTGCCTACTGAAGGAAGGGATGGGAGCCTTTAAACCAAGAAAGTGGTACTTAAACCCCAAATGCAGTGTCACCACAGGCTCTCTGTGGCTCCATTATCCTTCTCTTCCCTAACAAGCTAACTTGGAAAAAATGAATCCCTGCTAGTCTCAAATATTAATAATTGTGAGAATGAAAAAATATATACATTATATATACATGGAGGGGAGAGAAAAAGAGGAAGGAAGATAGGGAAGGGGACAGCAGGAAGAAGAGGAAGGGAAAGGAAGGAGAGATATAGACAGACAGACAGGCAGGCAGGCAGACACACACACACACAAACACACACACACATGAGAGAGAGAGAGAGAGGGAGAGAGA